>NW_017308145.1:214941-218068 GCF_000935625.1 Nanorana parkeri | reverse complement strand
TATATATATTATACATACATACAATCAACACTGCCAATCAGTGTAGAGAGCATTAGGACTTGGACCTGATCACATGACCTATCCCTAACATTGTGTTACATTATAACTCCTCGCCTGTCATTGTTACATGTGACGGATCGCTCGTCCGATGCCGCTTGAATTTGCTCCGCGACTGATTTAGGGCCTGTTTACATGAGATCAGGTCCTGATCAGCAGACGTGGAGCTGCTGATGCAGTGCGTTTTTGACGCGTTTTCGGTCCGGATGCTGACAGTTCCTTTTTTTTTTTTTTATTTTTTTTTTAGCCAAGGGGCTGTCAGTATGCAGATTCAGCCTCTGAGGTCTCTGAGGTCTCTGAGGTCACTTTTTCTTTAGCTGCGTTGCGTTTCCGTTCCGTTTTCGTTGCGTTTCGTGCGTTTCCGGACCAGACAAAATGTGACATGCGCACGTGAGAACTGTAGCCCATAAAACACATAGGGATACATTGGGATGCATTTTGAGTGCAGCAGCGTACGGAGCCGGTCAGCACACAAAACGGACGTCGTGTGAACAGGCCCTTAATCAGCCGCCATTAGGGATCGATCACATGACCCCTCATTCACCAGTTGTGACATCATGTGATCGCTCATCAACTGTCACTGGTGACATTTCATGGATGACATATCAGCCGCTACTTGAGATGTGCGATGCGTGACAATGTGTCATTCCTTCGATTTTTATTGCTGTCTTACAAATCTAAGCTTCCCCTGCTCCCCGCTTCTATATTTCTCCCCACACGGCAACGTTCTTTATAAAGGCCCAAAAATGAAAATGGTGCAAACTACCAGAAATGGGAGTCCAGTAAATGAGTGTTTCATGAAGAAGTCATGTTTAAAAATAGTTCTGTAAATGACGGCTTTATCAATGTGGGTTCCATATATGAGTTCTAAAAATTGATAGTTCCGTAAATGAGTTTCATAAAGAAGTCATGTTTATATAATTCTATAAATGACCGCTCAATAAATGAGGGTTCCATGAATGACAGTTCTAGAAATGAGGGTTCCATAAAGAAGTCATGTTTATACAATTCTATAAATGAGGGTTCCATAAATGAGGGTTCCATAAATGAGGGTTCCATAAATGAGGGTTCCATAAATGAGGGTTCCATAAATGAGGGTTCCATAAATGAGTGTTCCATAAATGAGGGTCCCATAAATGAGGGTTCCATAAATGACAGCTCCATAAATGAGGGTTCCATAAATGACAGCTCCATAAATGAGGGTTCCATAAATGAGAGTTCCATAAATGAGGGTTCCATAAATGAGGGTTCCATAAATGAGGGTTCCATAAATGAGGGTTCCATAAATGAGGGTTCCATAAATGAGGGTTCCATAAATGAGGGTTCCATAAATGAGGGTTCCATAAATGAGAGTTCCATAAATGAGGGTTCCATAAATGAGGGTTCCATAAATGAGGGTTCCATAAATGAGGGTTCCATAAATGAGGGTTCCATAAATGAGGGTTCCATAAATGAGGGTTCCATAAATGAGGGTTCCATAAATGAGGGTTCCATAAATGAGGGTTCCATAAATGAGGGTTCCATAAATGAGGGTTCCATAAATGAGGGTTCCATAAATGAGGGTTCCATAAATGAGGGTTCCATAAATGAGGGTTCCATAAATGAGGGTTCCATAAATGAGGGTTCCATAAATGAGGGTTCCATAAATGAGGGTTCCATAAATGAGGGTTCCATAAATGAGGGTTCCATAAATGAGGGTTCCATAAATGAGGGTTCCATAAATGAGGGTTCCATAAATGAGGGTTCCATAAATGAGGGTTCCATAAATGAGGGTTCCATAAATGAGGGTTCCATAAATGAGAGCTCCATAAATGAGGGTTCCATAAATGAGGGTTCCATAAATGAGGGTTCCATAAATGAGGGTTCCATAAATGAGGGTTCCATAAATGAGGGTTCCATAAATGAGGGTTCCATAAATGAGGGTTCCATAAATGAGGGTTCCATAAATGAGGGTTCCATAAATGAGGGTTCCATAAATGAGGGTTCCATAAATGAGGGTTCCATAAATGAGGGTTCCATAAATGAGGGTTCCATAAATGAGGGTTCCATAAATGAGGGTTCCATAAATGAGGGTTCCATAAATGAGGGTTCCATAAATGAGGGTTCCATAAATGAGGGTTCCATAAATGAGGGTTCCATAAATGAGGGTTCCATAAATGAGGGTTCCATAAATGAGGGTTCCATAAATGAGGGTTCCATAAATGAGGGTTCCATAAATGAGGGTTCCATAAATGAGGGTTCCATAAATGAGGGTTCCATAAATGAGGGTTCCATAAATGAGGGTTCCATAAATGAGGGTTCCATAAATGAGGGTTCCATAAATGAGAGTTCCATAAATGAGGGTTCCATAAATGAGAGTTCCATAAATGAGGGTCCCATAAATGAGGGTTCTCAATGTGGGTTCCATATATGAGTTCTAAAAATTGATAGTTCCGTAAATGAGTTTCATAAAGAAGTCATGTTTATATAATTCTATAAATGACCGCTCAATAAATGAGGGTTCCATGAATGACAGTTCTAGAAATGAGGGTTCCATAAAGAAGTCATGTTTATACAATTCTATAAATGAGGGTTCCATAAATGAGGGTTCCATAAATGAGGGTTCCATAAATGAGGGTTCCATAAATGAGGGTTCCATAAATGAGAGTTCCATAAATGAGGGTTCCATAAATGAGGGTTCCATAAATGAGGGTTCCATAAATGAGGGTTCCATAAATGAGTGTTCCATAAATGAGGGTCCCATAAATGAGGGTTCCATAAATGACAGCTCCATAAATGAGGGTTCCATAAATGAGGGTTCCATAAATGAGGGTTCCATAAATGAGGGTTCCATAAATGAGGGTTCCATAAATGAGAGTTCCATAAATGAGGGTTCCATAAATGAGGGTTCCATAAATGAGGGTCCCATAAAGAAGTCATGTTTATAAATAATGACACAAGGTCTCCAAGTGATGACATCATTGTGCAGCCTTTTCGGGGAGTCCTCCGAGCCCCTCCTCCATCTAACACGGATTAATGACAATATTATCATTTTAGAATATGAACAACCTTCAACAATGTTTTTCTGCCT
>NW_017308145.1:209186-214677 GCF_000935625.1 Nanorana parkeri | reverse complement strand
ACACACACACACACACACACACACACACACACACACACACACACACACACACACACACACACACACACACACACTTTTCTTTCCTTGTAGGTTTCTCTGGGGGAAGGTTGTTTAAAATATCTTCTGTTTTCATTCTGTCTGTGTCTTTGTTGGGAAGATTTAACCTCACTTCCTGTCCAGGTGTCACAAGTACAGGAAGTAATAGGATGTCTTTTAGGTAGAGACGGAAACAAAAGCCACTCCCCCCTTGCCCGCGGTGCGATCGCCCGAACGCGCGACGCCTTAGTGCTTGCAGCATTTTTGAAGCTCGCACTGGACCAGAACGCAGGCACTAATGTGCCACGCGTTCGGGCACGGGCGATTGCACTGCGGGCGTGGGGGGCGTGGCTGCAGTGCCATTGACTTCAATGTACCGACACGCCCCCTCCCGCCCCTGAACGCAGGGAGCCGGTACAACCGTGCAAGGCAGAGGTTCCATGCAGGGCTGCTGCGGCCATATTCCAGAGAGCTCCTCACATACGCAGTGGGCGGGTCTGCTTCCCGAATTCCAGCTCCGTATCTTTTCCACGGACCACCTTCCCCTACCAAGGCAGCGGGGGTCCCATAGAAGACCGCTAGGCCCTAATCCTACCAGACTCCGCCCATATTCTGAAATAGCCCTTTTGGGGCAGATTGGCTTAAAGGGAAAGTGCGGGAGCCGGCAGAATTAATGAGGAAATAAATCTGAGCCAATGAGAGTTCTCGCTGGATACGTCAGGGTGCTAATTGGTGCTCCGTCGTAACGCAAAGCGCGGACTTCCTCCGCTGGTAAGTGCGCTATTTCCTTATAAGGTAGGTGTGCTATTTCCTTATAAGGTAAGTGCGCTATTTCCTTATAAGGTAGTTGCGTCATTTCCTTATAAGGTAGGTGCGTCATTTCCTTATAAGGTAGGTGCATCATTTCCTTATAAGGTAGGTGCGCCATTTCCTTATAAGGTAAGTGCGCCATTTCCTTATAAGGTAGGTGCGCCATTTCCTTATAAGGTAGGTGCGTCATTTCCTTATAAGGTAGGTGCGTCATTTCCTTATAAGGTAGGTGCGCCATTTCCTTATAAGGTAGGTGCGTCATTTCCTTATAAGGTAAGTGCGTCATTTCCTTATAAGGTAAGTGCGTCATTTCCTTATAAGGTAAGTGCGTCATTTCCTTATAAGGTAAGTGCGTCATTTCCTTATAAGGTAAGTGCGTCATTTCCTTATAAGGTAAGTGCGCCATTTCCTTATAAGGTAGGTGCGCCATTTCCTTATAGGGTAGGTGCGTCATTTCCTTATAAGGTAGGTGCGCCATTTCCTTATAAGGTAGGTACGTCATTTCCTTATAAGGTAGGTGCGTCATTTCTTTATAAGGTAGGTGCGTTATTTCCTTATAAGGTAGGTGCACCATTTCCTTATAAGGTAGGTGCGTTATTTCCTTATAAGGTAGGTGCGCCATTTCCTTATAAGGTAGGTGCGCCATTTCCTTATAAGGTAGGTGCGCTATTTCCTTATAAGGTAGGTGCGCCATTTCCTTATAAGGTAGGTACGTCATTTCCTTATAAGGTAGGTGCGTCATTTCTTTATAAGGTAGGTGCGCTATTTCCTTATAAGGTAGGTGCGTCATTTCCTTATAAGGTAAGTGCGTCATTTCCTTATAAGTTAAGTGCGTCATTTCCTTATAAGGTAAGTGCGCTATTTCCTTATAAGGTAAGTGCGCCATTTCCTTATAAGGTAGGTGCGTCATTTCCTTATAAGGTAAGTGCGCCATTTCCTTGTAAGTAGGTTATCTCTCTAGATAGAAGGCGCTCGGCGGCCCAGCGCGGGGCGTTCAGTGAAGCGAATTGGAGCAACTTAATTGATTTCCCGAAGACGCTCGGCGGTGAAACGCGGCCGGGAAATGGGTTAGTGCGTCGGATGTCTTAAAGCGGTACTACGCCGCAAACTCCCGACAGTCCTGCAGTGGCACTGACGCTTCTCCTGAAACAAATATCCGCCATCCCGATCCTCCAGCTTCAACGTTCCCTAACCCGCCGACGGAGTCAGAACGCGCGGCCTGTCCCGCTTCAGCGGCCTGAGAAGCGGTGAAGCCGCAGGATCGGAATGGCAGGCGGGCAGCGAGCCTTCCTCACGGCCGTCTACCCGTTCCTCGCTATGCGCGCCGTGCGTCTCGTTGGGCGACGAGTCGGGTTTATAGCAGGCGACGATTGGTTTCCGTGGAAACACGCCGGGCTGGCTGAGGAGGATTTTTTTAATAAATAGGTTCATCTGACAGGCAAATTGCCGAAGAAAACCGTTTCAAGCCGCAGCCCACACAACGCCTCCGTCCGTGGGCGGCGGCCAACTCCATGGATGAGGAGCCGAGAGTTACATTGTATCCTATTAGATCACTGCCTTGTCATCGAGGGCTCCGCCCCTCTTCTATGATGTCACTACGCCAGGCGGAATACTCTCTGCGGATGTATCCGCGTTCCATTATAGAGATAAGGGCTCGTGCACAATGCGTGCGTTGTGTAGGGGCGGAGCCATGTAGGGGTGGAGCGCTCTTTCAATTTTTTTATCGAATTATCAAAAAATTTAATTTTTGTGACGTAACCCCGCCCCATTTTTACGCACGCTGCACCGCCTGCGGTGATCAATACTGATGATCAACAATGAAGACCGGTCACTGCTGCTCTCTCTCCTTGTGCAGGGTGACATGTCTTGTCTCCTCCCCCTCCTGTAATATAGACCGCTCACTGCTGTGCTCTCTCTATGTGCAGCGTAACTGGTCTTGTCTCCGCCCCCTCCTGTAATAAAGATTGCTCACTGCTGCTCTCTCTCCTTGTGCAGGGTGACTGGTCTTGTCTCCGCCCCCTCCTGTAATATAGACCGCTCACTGCTGCTCTCTCTCCTTGTGCAGGGTGACTGGTCTTGTCTCCGCCCCCTCCTGTAATAAAGACCGCTCACTGCCGCTCTCTCTTCTTGTGCAGGGTGACTGGTCTTGTCTCCGCCCCCTCCTGTAGTGGGTGGAGCCTTCTGAGCCCCTCCCACAGCTCTGCTCCTGCACAGGCCATGTACAGCACAGTGATGATGATGTCACCGCTACCTTTACAAGGTAATATCTGGGTTCGCTGCACACAAGGGGGATTTATTTCCTCCTGGGACCATTGATGGTGGAAGTTGAACAGATACAAATGCAGAATAATAAACCACTTAAACTGCCGCAATCCGGGCAGCTGATTGGTTTGGACAGTCCATAGAGGGGGCCCCCGCGGGGCCACGCTTGTGTGCGACCCTCAGATTTCCTGCTGATCTGGTGACCCGTAGGAGGACACGATGGGATGTGACCGGCCTGCAGATGGATCGGCCACGAATGATGAATGTGTATAGCCGAGCGGAGTTCCTGCGCTCTGCACGTATTTATCACGCTTCTTGCTTTTCCAGGCTCGGGGCTCGGACACTCTGGATACCGCCGCGGAAGGAGCCGGGCGCCTCATACCCTCAGCAGCGCCCGCCAGTGTCAAGGGGAGGCCCAATAAGAGGTACGGCATTGGGGTCGGGGGGGGGGCGCTTCAATGTGACTTTTGCTGTTCCATATTTACATGACAGAATCCTATACAGACCCGCTGCTCAGCTTTCCTATATCAGCAACTGCTGAGATAAAACTCCAGCCGCAGGGTGCATTGTTTTTAACCAGTCATACCTGACTGGGAGACTTACACTGAGCAACAGTAAAGGGCAATATGGATATCCCCACCTCGTGTTCATTCTTATGTCGTAGCCGTGAACGGTGGGGGGAGGGGCACAGACAATGCAAGGCCCCCATTCACCGCCAAAGAGTAGAACTGAGGCCCCGCCTGACAACAGGAAGTGAGAGACAATCCCTCCAAAGAGAAGGTGTCACCAGAAATCGTGTCCCCATTGGAAGATCTCCCTTCTCTTCCTGTTCTGGTGACAACCCCAAATAGAGAGGGTGAATCTCCCCAACGGGGGACACAGACAGCAGGAAAAAACCTGACCGTGGGGGTCTGAATCCCTTTCCACCCCATCCAAAGCTCCAGGACGGGGCGCAGTCCACAAATGATTCTACTGATAAAGCCGTGAGTGCGACTTTCACTTTAACATTCACTGGTGGTGAATCAGTTAAGGTCCAGGGAGTGTTTTATCACCCGGTTACATTATGTATCTCTACAGGGATGGTATCGAATGGAATATATGGGAGCGTGTTTAGAAATCGGCGGACTTTCACCAATTTATTCACCGGCGGTGTCATTTAAAGCACACGCACCTGGAAGATTCACCTGCAGTGAATGTTTTGGTGAAAGCAACATTCACTGTTTTGTAGCTAGTCCTAGGTTAGGGATTGGGTTCATGTGCGTCCTAGCTGCCCTCCCAGTGTTGGAAACGACGGCGCGGGGTGACAGGTTCTCTTTCACGCCGACTTTCACTGCATCGGTGAATTTTTTGGGGGATTTAACCCTTGCTCTCCTTTTCTTTTTTTCCCCAGGGTGACCCGCGGCCCCTTTGTGAAGCTGGCGGACTGCGCCCATTACCACTACGAGAATGTTAATTATGGCCCCATCCAGGTGAGAAGCAAAACTTTATCGTTCGCATGTTATAGTGTATCTCTGGGCAAGCTGCTGGAGGAACTACAAGTCCCATGAGGCATTGCAAGACTCTCAGAGCCACAGGCATGACTCCCGGAGACAGATGCATCATGGGATTTGTAGTTTCATCACAGCTGGAGTGCGGCTGAGGTTGTCTACCTCTGGATTAGGACTCTCTGTTGGGTATTAACTGCGGTCTGTGTTCCCACTGGGGAGATTCGCCCCTCTCTGGAGATCCGCTCCTCTCTGGAGATCCGCTCCTCTCTGGAGATCCGCCCCTCTCTGGAGATCCGCCCCTCTCTGGAGATCCACCCCTCTCTGGAGATCCACCCCTCTCTGGAGATCCGCTCCTCTCTGGAGATCCGCTCGCCCCTCTCTGTTTGTTCTCACCGAGACCCTAGGGAGGGGAAATCCAACATTTCAAAGCTGTCCCCAGAACAGGAAAAGAGAGGAGATCTTCCAACCGGGACACCGGTTCCCGTGACAACCGTCTAAGACAGGGGTGGCCAAACTCCGGCTCCCCCGGCTGCGGTGGAACTAAAAATCCCATGAGGCATTGCAAGATTCTCACAGACATGACTCCCGGAGAGAGATGCATCATGGGATTTGTAGTTTCGCCACAGCTGGGGGGCCGGAGTTTGGCTAACTTTGGTCTAAGAGAGTTCCTCTCGCTTTGGGAGATTTCCTCTGACTTCCTGTTGGGTCTGTGGGACAGGAAGTGAAGGGAAATCTCCAGAATGACACAGAGACGGCAAAACAATTATCTTGGATTGTACTCTGTCCAAAATCCCAAACCTTTGCAGAGATGCTGAGTGTGCCCAGTGTGCCAGGTCTGCGCTCTCACTTGGGCGCATAGTCGGGGGAAATTTAAATGGAGTTTTTCTTTGTCGTTG
>NW_017308145.1:208417-209161 GCF_000935625.1 Nanorana parkeri | reverse complement strand
TAGTAAATAAAAAAAATGACATAAAAAAATAAAAATACAATAACATAAAATAATTAAATAAATACATATAAAATAAATACAATAAAATCACATTAAATATATTATTTTAAAAAAATAAACAAAATAAAAATGTTTTTTTTCTTCCTCCAGCTCTCCCTATCGGACTCTCGGCCGGAGGACTCCAGCGTCAGCGAACCAGAGGTTTACATTGTACAGGTCACATGCCAAGTAAGCCCCGCCTACACTTGACACAGCGTAAACATTATTTAAAGCGGCGACACTATTCCTGTAGAGACGCCGTATTTAAAGCGGCGATGTATAATTCTATTTACATCGCCATCATATGTCCTATAGGCACCGGGTGTCCTGTGGGGTCCTCCAGTGTCTGCGCCCAGCGTAGCGGAGGGTCCGCGGGAAGCATTTTTATGTCCCGTCACTGTGACTATAAAACTCCCCAATTAGAGGCTGAATCGGTGACCCCCCCACAAATCCCTTCCCCGGAGGCCCCCTCCCTTCCCCCGCTGTGATAGTTAGTAGTTGCCGTGACATGTGGATCACGCCAGCGATTTTTTTCCTTCACTGGAACGTCTGAAATGAGGACATCAGGAATAATTAGCTCCTCCGGAGGTCTCCCGGGAGGAAGCCGGGCTGCACCAGCTAGGGGAAGGCTCCGGGCTGAACTAAGACGTTTCTGGAAGAGTTCTATAGATGTCTCTCAGTTGCTGTTATGTGCAAAGCTGCTGA
>NW_017308145.1:203798-208384 GCF_000935625.1 Nanorana parkeri | reverse complement strand
ACGGTCCCCGCCCCATAGTGCACTAGTCCACCCCAGTCCCTCCTACTGGTGAGCTGAGAACCCCTGTTTGTCATGCAGGGGAGGGATTCTCAGACACGCCCACTGCTGGCTCCTTGCCGGCTCTCAGGAAGCCGGATGTAAAAGAATTCGGAACTAACAGATTTTCCTTCCACCAATCAAATTCAACCCTGCCCTGGAATCCTGAATGCGATACAGGAAGTGGATAGAGAGGAAGTCGCACACCACGACTCCAGGAAGTGAACTCCCCGTCACCCTGTGAGGTGCTTTCTGGATTCTGGTTGCAGTCGCTTATGACGTTCACAATGGTGTTTGATGGATAAAATCCGGCACGGTTGCCTGGAATTTAAAGGAACATTCTAGAGCAGGGGTAGGCAACCTTGGCTCTCCAGCTGTGCTGAAACTACAAATCCCATAAGGCATTGCACGCCACAGGCATGACTCCCAGAGGCAGAAGCACGGTGGGATTTGTAGTTTCAGCACAGCTGAAGGTTTTCCCACTGCTGTTCTATAGGATGTAGTCTGTGATGGTTCTCCTCTATCCAGGTCATGGGTGGGCAGCCTTGGTAAGCCAGCTGTTGTGGAACTACAAGCTTGCAAGACAGCCACAGGCATGACTCCCAGAGGCAGAGGGGATGATGGGATTTGTAGTTTCAGCACAGCTGGAGTGCCGAGGTTGCCTACCTCTGGTCTAGCTGTTGGTCACATTCAGCCGCACTTGTTCTGTAATATTGAAGACGTTTCGGAGCTTCTTCATGCCCCTCCCTCAGTTCCGATGAGTGTCGGGTATATACCCCAGGGCACCACAACGCAGGGTGGTTACCGTGCACTGTGGTGTGCTTCAGCACGCGTATTGGAGCTGCATTGCCTTAGAGCATTGGGGCGCCTTGAACGTCACCACAAAGAATACGGACACCGGCATCCATATTGGAGTGTCTGTGTCCATAGGCGTCCCGAGGCGGGGTGACCCGCCGGGTCGCCTTCTCTCTTGAGCTACTGTCGGGCTCTCAGTCCATGACCGACATTTTAGAGGGGGGTGACACCAAAATGACTGTCGATTATTTTGGTGTCACCCCTCCAATGGTGTCACCCGGGTGCGGGCTGCACCCCCCCTCGTGATGCCACTGCCCATATTCTTTGCATCACAGGGACGGTGGCCATCCGTCGACTACCGTTGCACCCGCTTTATCTTGACGAAGCAGCGGTCAGGAGTGCGATGGGTACATGGGGTTATAACTCGAACAGCACCACAACGCACCACCTGCAATGCGATAACGTGCCGCAACGGGGGATAGTGTGCGCCAAGCCTAACCTGAGTGCATTCTGCCGCTGACCCCCCTCCCCCCCCCTACCCTTCTGTGTACCCAGAGTCGTTGCTGGTCAGTGCTGCGCAGCTACGAAGACTTCCAGGACTTGGACTCCAATCTCCACCGCTGCATCTTCGACCGGCGCTTCTCCCAGCTGCTGGAACTGCCCCCTCGCCGAGAACTACCCTCCCACGGGCAGGTAAGAGTCACATGATACGAACGCCGCCAGGGGCGATTCTATACATCAGTCTGAAAAGCATCTACTATGTGCAATCCACGGTCACCAAATCGCATTCTGTGTGCTTCAGACATATCGGTGAAGGATGATCCGGTCACCACGGGCTTCTGTACTTTACCCTTTCCTTTACAAAGGGAGAATTACTTTTATTATTTTATGAGATTTTTTTATCATTTTATTTCTTTTTAAGTCTAGAAACGAAATTGTTTGATTTGGTTTTACAAAATTTTAACAAAAAAAATGACAAAAAATGTACACACGAGGAATCCCGGAGCACTGCAGTAGACCGTGAAGCTGCTCGCTTTCAGGCCCCCTTTGTCTAATTGAAACTTCAAACCAAAAATAGGAGAAGAAGCAGAAAAATGTAGCCAACAAAAACAATAAAACTTTCATTCTTTTTGACCTGAACAACCCAAAGAACACCAACGCGGTCCCCGTATAAGCAACGTTTCATGGTGGACTTTGTGTACGATTTCACACACCTGATAAAGTTTTGTTTGCCTCCAGCTCCTGGCCCCGCTACTCTCGCGCTATCTGAAGGCTCTCTCTGGAATTGTGGACAGCAACATTAACTGTGGCCCCATATTGAACTGGATGGAGGTAAGATACAGGGGGTGTAGTCCCTGAGAGGGACTGGAGTGTGGGGGGGGGGTTACAACTCCTGTTATTGCTATTAGGGATGCACTGATGCAGTTTTTTCGGCATTGAGTACGGGTACCGATATATATTTTTTCTTCGGTATTCACCGATACAGGAAGTCCCTCTAAAGAAGCCGGGCCGGGTGTAATGACTCTCCACCCGGCTTCCTGCTTAGCTGGGAAGCCGTCTCCATATTTAATGACCATAAGTGGGACAACTCCATAATAATTGCAATGGTGGGGAGGCCAACTCCATATTAATGGCCATGGTGGGGAGGCCAACTCCATATTAATGGTCATGGTGGGGAGGCCAACTCCATATTAATGGGCATGGTGGGGAGGCCAACTCCATATTAATGGCCATGGTGGGGAGGCCCAATCCCTTATTAATTGCCATGGTGGAGAAGACCAACTCCATATTAATGGCCATGGTGGGGAGGCCAACTTCATATTAATGGGCATGGTGGGGAGGCCAACTCCATATTAATGGCCATGGTGGAGAAGACCAACTCCATATTAATTGCCATGGTGGAGAAGACCAACTCCATATTAATGGGCATGGTGGGGAGGCCAACTCCATATTAATGGGCATGGTGGGGAGGCCAACTCCATATTAATGGGCATGGTGGGGAGGCCAACTCCATATTAATGGGCATGGTGGGGAGGCCAACTCCATATTATTGGCCATGGTGGGGAGGCCAACTCCATATTAATGCTCATGGTTTTGGAATGGGATGTCCATTGAGCTCATACAGAAGTAGTTGTCAGGGGTTTACAGACTTTTTGCCTTTGTCCAACCATAACATACTCCAAGTAGACACGTTTTCCTTATCTTTCCGTTCTCCCCTCAGATTGACAATCACGGTAACCGCCTTCTGGTGAACGAAGAGGCGTCCATCAACGTCCCGGCCATTGCCGCGGCTCACGTTATTAAGCGCTACACTGCCCAGGCTCCGGACGAGCTGTCCTTTGAGGTAAGCGTGCTGTTCCTCTGTGCGATGGGTGTAATAACATGGAATCCGGGACTGGGGTTTGCATTGCATTGCTGGGTTAGAAGCTCAGACAGCATGCAGAGTTAAGGCAGAGTTCAATGTTGGCAGGGCACAGGCTACATAGACTGAATTAGAGGATGGGGGGTCTCTGTGTTTTGGGTTGAGTTGCCTCCAAGTTCTGGGGGCACCAAATCAAACAAAGCCGGGGCCATGGCAGAACTCCAACCAATAGCCACGCGCAGATTTCACACCAATCTAGAGGAAATATTTTACCGGCTGATCTAATATTCGTATTCTGGGATCCCACCAGGGGCATAACTACAGATCATGGGGCCCCATAGCAACCCCTTAAAATCGGCGACCCCCCTAAAATCTAAATCAAGGACGGGTATCAGGAGAGCCGTCGGCATACTCTCCTCCTGTACATCTGATCTCTGCTCCATTTGATTGGAAATGTCATAGGGGGCACAGGGTCAACAGCATCTACTGCAATCCTTCATGGGGCCCCCTTCTACCCCGGGGCCCCATAGCAGTTGCATGGCCTGCTATGGCTATTGTTACGCCCCTGGATCCCACCAACCCCTCTGTATTATATGGATCCATAGCATAGGGTTACAAGGATATGTTAGGATGACCCTAGAGCTGAGAGTCGGAGCTGAAGTCTGATGGTTGTGATTACATCTGTCTTCCAGCTACTAAAGTAAGCACAACGGTATCCAGCACAGAGCTTTGTAGCTGTCTGCCCGCCCCTGGCCCCGCCCCTTTCGTTCATTGGATTTCAGATCAATCACGGCATCACTTGTGGGCGTTACCAAGGACCTGCCTAGGAATGCCCTCCTCCGGACTGACATCCGCCCATCAAGGCATTTTTAAAATTTGCATAACTCCTCCCAAGTTCCAGCCCACTGCTTGCGTCAGGGCCAGCAGCGTCACAAGGTGGGTGCGGCCCGCACCCGGGTGACATCATTGCAGGGGTGACACCAAAATTACTGACGGTCATTTTGGTGTCGGCACTCAGTCACGGGCCCAGAGCCCGACAGTGTCAGGAGACAGGAGGAGGACCCGGCGGCATACCTCATCCCGCCGGGTGAACGTCCCCTCCTCTCCCTGCCAGCGTCCATCACCAAGATGGGACGCCGGTAGGTGTCCATCAGATGGCCGCGCGTGCGCGATGTCACGGCGACCGGGTGACACCCAGCCTCGGGGCGCCCCTGATCAGGGCTGAGGGTTCTTAGGCGAACAATGGAGGCAGGGTGCCGTTATGTGTTCAGGAAGCTATGTACAAGCCCCTCCCACCAGCAATGACCAGCCTGCACTGCAGAGAGAAGCACAGAGACCCAGTGATGATATTAGTGAGTCTGATATAAAGTATCATGTTGATTGGGGGAGGGGG
>NW_017308145.1:174178-201668 GCF_000935625.1 Nanorana parkeri | reverse complement strand
CGGAGCCTGGTGTGCAGTCTGGTGGACGGTGTCCAGGAAATAAATGGGAGCAGACATTGCCGTGTCTGTGTGTGCGGCTGCACAGCTCATTATTACCCACAATCTGCGTCCGCAATCTGTCTGCTCAGTGGCGGCGGCATTATCTGCAGGATGTGGCGACCGTGCCAGCGCGTACAATGCAGCCGCGTCATCCTGTGCACCCAAATCTCCGCTTCATGACACGTTAAAGGAGCCGTGACCTAAAATTAAAATCCTTTTATGGAGGAAGTGCTCGCTTTTACATAGAGCTGTCCCCCGAAACCCCAGAGCTCATACTGGAATGGTCCCGACTGATCGATAAATTGGGGAACTGTGAGCACAATAACAGAAATGACGTTAACACAGCAGTGCCCTCCCCCTTAGCATAACCTTATCACGTGATGATCCTGCCAGTAGGTTTGTCCTTTTTTCTTCTTCCTCAAATAGGGTGACAACGCCCTATGAAATCACACAGCAGCGTTGTCACGCAGGGTAGTCTTAGATGGACATTGAAATGGACTTTAAGGGGTGTATTTGTAAAAGAAAAACAGCATAGCTTATCCGTCCAATGAAAGCAAAGCATAGTTTCTCCCATCCAATTAAACCAAAGCATAGCTCGTCCGTCCAATGAAACCAAAGCATAGCTTGTCCGTCCAATGAAACCAAAGCATAGCTTGTCCGTCCAATAAAACCAGAGCCTAGCTTATCCGTCCAATGAAACCAGAGCCTAGCTTATCCGTCCAATGAAACCAAAGCATAGCTTATCCGTCCAATGAAACCAGAGCCTAGCTTATACGTCCAATGAAACCAGAGCATAGCTTATCCGTCCAATGAAACCAGGGCATAGCTTATCCGTCCAATGAAACCAGGGCATAGCTTGTCCGTCCAATGAAACCAAAGCATAGCTTATCCGTCCAATGAAACCAGAGCCTAGCTTATCTGTCCAATGAAACCAAAGCCTAGCTTGTCCGTCCAATGAAACCAGAGCCTAGCTTATCTGTCCAATGAAACCAAAGCATAGCTTGTCCGTCCAATGAAACCAGAGCATAACAATAGTTGGATTCATATGTTCATTCCCCTCTCTTGAGGTCTCTTGAATTGTAACATTGTATCTCCTCAGCAACAGGTGTTTATTTCCTGTGATCCTCAGCGCCACCTATTGGCCATATGGTGGTATTTCCCCATTCACTCTCTTCTTTATACCTATTGAAGAACATTCGACCGGAAGAGAAATAACACGGAGAACAATCGTTATCGCCCCGTTCTCACAGCAGCTGGATAACTTGCACAGAACGAATGTACCTGCAATTTTCTATAATTAGACCCTTTAATATGCAACAAACAATTGTAAAGCCCGACTCCGGCTAACACTTTTTGTGGAGCAGTTACAGCAACAGGTTTAGCCGACCATTGTAAATATCCCCGTCACTGTTCTATGGTTTGTCCCATCCCCTGTACATGCTGCTTTGCTGGACAGCTTGGCCTGCTACCTCTGTTTGCACCTCGCTGCTTGCACTGCTTTATGAATGAAGTCTATCGGTTGGCAGTTTTGTACAATTTGCTGTCAGGAATTTTGTGTTTTGAGATGGTTTTTAAATTTTTTTTTTTTACAGGTCGGGGACATTGTGTCAGTGATCGACATGCCGCCGCGGGAGGACACCAGTTGGTGGAGGGGAAAACATGGCTTTCAGGTGAGGAGACTGGGGTCTACCAGCAGTCCAGACAGGAAATAGAACTGCCTTTGTCCCCTTGAGCCCTCGTTCACACCTGAACGGTTTGTAGCGCGTTCTACGCTCGACGAACGCTCTACAAAACGCTCAAAAATATAAATCCCATTGTATTCAATGGGTCTCGTTCCCACCTTGGCGTATTTCCGCCCGTCCCTACCGCGCTGCAAAACGGCCCACGCCTGAAAAGGTACAGGTACTACTTTGGGCCGTTTTGTTGCGCGTTTCCATTGGGATACAGCCAAGTTGCCTTCGGAAACGCGCGTTTGTCGCGCGACTTTTTTACCGCGAATCGCGGTAAAAAAAACGCGCGGCGGTCGCGCATATGCAATACGCCTAGGTGTGAACGAGACCTTAGTCCCCGGTCCAGGCCACACCCACCAGCCCTGCCATTGGGGGCCACACTCCCTTCCTTCCTGCGTGTAGGGTGAAGGGTGGGGGGTTCCAAGGAAGCAGCCAGTGTGTAGGAGGTGACCATCGGTTAGAGGGCTGTGATTTTTTTTTTTTCTTTTATTATTCTTTTTCTTTTAATATTCTTATTCTTATTTTTATTATTCTTATTTTGAAAGAAGAATGCTTAATTTTCTAAATTGCACCTACTATGGAGATATATATATATATACACATTATATTGCCAAAAGTATTGGGCCCCTCCCCCTCCAAATCATTGGATTCAGGTGTTCCGTGACATTTCCTGGCTACTAAATATTCTGCAGTCACCTGTTACTGGGATTATAACAAAGTGGAAGCAACTGGTCTGGTGCAGGCGGTATGGCATCCCCTGCAATGCCCTTAGGCTTATTGCCTTAGAAGTAACCTACTGACAGAGTGCTTTATACAGTCAGGTTATATGTGAGTGAGATGGTCAGTATGGCATTCTCTGCAATGTTCTTAAGTTTACTGCCCTGGGAGTGACATACCAACACAGTGCAGTGCGTGTATGAGATGATGTTGGAGGTGCAATATTAAGACCGGGGGACTGATCATGTAATTGTAGCACTGACCTCCTTATATCGGCACCCATTTTGATAGATTTCAGCGACCGGACCGGACTGGATCATTTCTTTTAATTTCTTCTCCAACAGAACAGGTTCTCCATGTTGCCTCTCTCTTTGTCTTCCTAGGTGGGCTTCTTCCCCAGTGAGTGCGTCCAGCTAATCACGGATAACAAGAACCCGTCGCCGGCCGCAGGTACCGCTGGTTGGGGGTCGCTGGGTCTGGACCTCGATGTCCCAGGCTCCATACTGTTCTCATTAAGCCATGCAGGGCTGCGTGTGCCTCTGTTGTGCTGGTGATTTCTGTGCGGACCCTGATGCAACGCTCAGCAGTGCTGTGTCACGTGCTCGGTTATGAAAGTCAGAGGGCGGGGGAAACTCTGTTACCCATAGAAACCAACCTTTTCACTGTCTCATCCGTAGCGGAATTTGGTTGCTATGGGCAACAGACGCTTCCTTTGACCCCCCTGGTTTTATAAATCGGCTTCACTCATGTCTGCTTTGATCGCTTTTTCTGTCGATGAGTGTCTGAAAGTTTTATAGATTTATTATGAGCGAGATAGTGGGAACCAAGTAAATCAAGAGATCTATTAGTAAAATTGATGTGTGTGTGTATATGTTTATTATTATTTTTTATTTTTATATAACAAAAATAAACAAAATAAGTAAAAAAATTATATATATTATGTATATGTGTGTGTGTGTGTATGTATGTGTGTATATATATATTTTATACACACACACACTAATGTATATAATATACATATTCCTATATTTAGGTCTTTTGACTGCCCATGGACATGAAGGATGACGAGGGTCAATGGGAATATTCAGCTTTTATATTGAATATTCATTCGTCTGGAAAAAGATTTCACAGGTCGGCCAGAACTATGAGGTGAGTGAAAAGCACCCCCCCTCATAGTTCTCCTTTAACCTGCTCACACATTAAAACCTGCTGACATGTAAGCTGCAGAAAAATTCGGTTCGGATATTTCGTTATTTCTGGATTCGGATCTGAAATTCAATTTTGGTTCTGGATTCAGACGAAATCAGAATTTTTGTTCGTTTCGGATAAGTTTACAAACTAATTTTCGTTACGACTACCACAGGAAACCATCCTACAGATATTAATACTAAAGCTGAGGCTCCCAGACCAGAATGGGATTTGGGATACCAATTTCCGAATTGCATTGGGGAGCTCCCGAATGCCATTCGGGTCTGGGAGCCTCAGCTTTAGTATTATATGTATAGACAGTATATGTCTCCAGTGTTGCCGTAACGCAAATTCGTGTTCAGATCCATTCGGAGGCATTAAACAGAAAAACACATCTGATTGGACATAAAAGTCACATGTCCCATTCAGTTTTGTTTTTGAACTAAATTTGGGCGGGATCCGCAATTCAGAAATTCGGATTCGGACACATTTGGATTCATTGGGATTCGGATGTGTCCAAATGTCCTAATTTCAGCAAATTCATACGAATTTTGATTCGGAACAAAATGAATCGCACATGTCTAATGACCTGATTTGTACAATCTATTTACTATCACCTTTTAAGGTGGCCGTACACGTAGTGAACAGAGACACAGACAGAAATAGCAAAGTTGGGGAAGGCTAGAACACCCGTCGGAATTTAATTTCGGAGATTGAAACGCTGCATCTCTAATTAATAGTCCAGATACATTTTATAGCAGTATACAATTAAAGGAGAACTACGGGGTCAGGGCTTTTCCCCATAGTTCTCCTAAGGGTCACGGGAGAACACAAACTAGCATCCTCCCGTCACCCAAATCTCAGTATATCATGAGCTACAGCTCACTGTATACCGAGACCGCTGCAGCCGTGACGGATCCCGACATTACTTCCTGGATCCACCCAGCTGCGGGATTGACAGCTGGCTCTGCCTATCTAGAGGCAGAGCCAGCTGTTCCCTCCCCCTCCCCCGTCCGTTCCTCCAGTCAGCGCTGGAGGATCGGAGAGGGGAGGGGGGAATCCCTGCAGGGAGCCGTGAGTGACAGTCACGGCTCTCTGCAGGGATAGATCGAGAAGTGAGCGAGCGACCGTATGTGTGTGTGTGCTCACTTACCGATCTATTGAGCCGACGTGTGACAGTCTCATTGTCACAGGTCGGCTAGAACTATGAGGAGGAGTGATTTTCACTCACCTCATAGTTCTCCCTTTTAAGGTGGAAGAAGAAAAAAAGAAAGGCAACACGTTTCAGGGGCCCAAACTCTCCTCCTTCCTCAGGGCTAAATAATACATTGTGAAGCATTCATAGATCCTTATAGTGTGTGTGGTTTCACATTGCACAGACATCAAATGACAGATACATAAATTCTAGGGCTGTGGAAATTAAAGATTAATTTGTCGATTAATCGTTCATCTTTTTGATCGATTAAAATTATTTTGATCGCAAATGAAAACACTCACCTCTCCGCCGGCTTCCGGGAGTCCCGTCGGCGATCCGGTGACGTCACGGACTCCTCCCCCTTCCCCAAGTGGCTCCGTCGGCTAACGAAGGGAAGGGGGAGGAGTCTGGTGACGTCGATGTCCGTGACGTCACCGGACTCCTCCCCCTTTGTTAGCTGACGGAGCCACTTGGGCCGGTGAGTTTGCCCAAGAAACTTTCTGCACGAGCGCCAGCCAAGGCATTGGCCTATACACATACAGCACAGCAATGAAGTAATAAAATGAACTGGGATCACACTAATCCAGCACGTTATTATTCTGAGATGCCCCACTCAAGCGGCGGCCATATTGAGTGGGGCACGTGAGAATAATAACGTGCTGGATTAGTGTGATCCTAGTTCATTTTATTACTTCATTGCTGTGCTGTATGTGTATAGGCCAATGTAGTTGGATCTGTATGTGTGTTATAATTAATCGATGAAAAATATTTTTGATTAATCGAACACGAAAGTTTTAATCATTACCAGCCCTAATAAATAGCAACTGATGCAGCCGTATCGTGGTCTGGATATTAGCGGACAGTCAGTGTTTTTCAAAAATGTGTTTTTGTGTGTGTGTAGCAGAAGATTGCTGCCTTGGAATGATCTTTTGTGGACGCGTCTGTTCATCCGCACTGTCATCTATGAGTCTATTGAGTCCGGACTCATGTCTATGGGCAGCCAATGACAGTTCAGTATTTCCTCCAATGATGTCCTCCCCGTGGGTTCCCCGTCCTGTAAACAGTATTGGGCTTATTCAATAACGTGCCGCTAGGAGCAAAGAGCGTGTGTAAGCGCGCCGTATCCGCATAGCAACGGGTTATATTGCCAATATAATCATTCATTGATCATGCTGAGAACAGGAACAATGTGTAAGTGCATCTTGTGTCACCTACACCGATCACACTATAGTACAATAGGTACAAATATCCCAGTATGTCAGATCAATAATAATATAGCGAGGATTTGTTACATTGTTCATTCCAACCTTATCCAAAAGAATCCATGCAGAAGGCGCCTGAGACGGCGGGTTCTTTCACCTCCTGGGGACGGCGGGTTACTTCTTTCACCTCCTGGAGACAGCAGGTTCTTTCACCTCCTGGGGACGGCGGGTTCTTTCACCTCCTCGGGACGGCGGGTTCTTTCACCCTCAAAGTAGCGGGTTCTTTCACCTCCTCGGGACGGCGGGTTCTTTCACCCTCAAAGTAGCGGGTTCTTTCACCTCCTCGGGACGGCGGGTTCTTTCACCCTCAAAGTAGCGGGTTCTTTCACCTCCTCGGGACGGCGGGTTCTTTCACCCTCAAAGTAGCGGGTTCTTTCACCTCCTCGGGACGGCGGGTTCTTTCACCCTCAAAGTAGCGGGTTCTTTCACCTCCTCGGGACGGCGGGTTCTTTCACCCTCAAAGTAGCGGGTTCTTTCACCTCCTCGGGACGGCGGGTTCTTTCACCCTCAAAGTAGCGGGTTCTTTCACCTCCTCGGGACGGCGGGTTCTTTCACCCTCAAAGTAGCGGGTTCTTTCACCTCCTCGGGACGGCGGGTTCTTTCACCCTCAAAGTAGCGGGTTCTTTCACCTCCTCGGGACGGCGGGTTCTTTCACCCTCAAAGTAGCGGGTTCTTTCACCTCCTCGGGACGGCGGGTTCTTTCACCCTCAAAGTAGCGGGTTCTTTCACCTCCTCGGGACGGCGGGTTCTTTCACCCTCAAAGTAGCGGGTTCTTTCACCTCCTCGGGACGGCGGGTTCTTTCACCCTCAAAGTAGCGGGTTCTTTCACCTCCTCGGGACGGCGGGTTCTTTCACCCTCAAAGTAGCGGGTTCTTTCACCTCCTCGGGACGGCGGGTTCTTTCACCCTCAAAGTAGCGGGTTCTTTCACCTCCTCGGGACGGCGGGTTCTTTCACCCTCAAAGTAGCGGGTTCTTTCACCTCCTCGGGACGGCGGGTTCTTTCACCCTCAAAGTAGCGGGTTCTTTCACCTCCTCGGGACGGCGGGTTCTTTCACCCTCAAAGTAGCGGGTTCTTTCACCTCCTCGGGACGGCGGGTTCTTTCACCCTCAAAGTAGCGGGTTCTTTCACCTCCTCGGGACGGCGGGTTCTTTCACCCTCAAAGTAGCGGGTTCTTTCACCTCCTCGGGACGGCGGGTTCTTTCACCCTCAAAGTAGCGGGTTCTTTCACCTCCTCGGGACGGCGGGTTCTTTCACCCTCAAAGTAGCGGGTTCTTTCACCTCCTCGGGACGGCGGGTTCTTTCACCCTCAAAGTAGCGGGTTCTTTCACCTCCTCGGGACGGCGGGTTCTTTCACCCTCAAAGTAGCGGGTTCTTTCACCTCCTCGGGACGGCGGGTTCTTTCACCCTCAAAGTAGCGGGTTCTTTCACCTCCTCGGGACGGCGGGTTCTTTCACCCTCAAAGTAGCGGGTTCTTTCACCTCCTCGGGACGGCGGGTTCTTTCACCCTCAAAGTAGCGGGTTCTTTCACCTCCTCGGGACGGCGGGTTCTTTCACCCTCAAAGTAGCGGGTTCTTTCACCTCCTCGGGACGGCGGGTTCTTTCACCCTCAAAGTAGCGGGTTCTTTCACCTCCTCGGGACGGCGGGTTCTTTCACCCTCAAAGTAGCGGGTTCTTTCACCTCCTCGGGACGGCGGGTTCTTTCACCCTCAAAGTAGCGGGTTCTTTCACCTCCTCGGGACGGCGGGTTCTTTCACCCTCAAAGTAGCGGGTTCTTTCACCTCCTCGGGACGGCGGGTTCTTTCACCCTCAAAGTAGCGGGTTCTTTCACCTCCTCGGGACGGCGGGTTCTTTCACCCTCAAAGTAGCGGGTTCTTTCACCTCCTCGGGACGGCGGGTTCTTTCACCCTCAAAGTAGCGGGTTCTTTCACCTCCTCGGGACGGCGGGTTCTTTCACCCTCAAAGTAGCGGGTTCTTTCACCTCCTCGGGACGGCGGGTTCTTTCACCCTCAAAGTAGCGGGTTCTTTCACCTCCTCGGGACGGCGGGTTCTTTCACCCTCAAAGTAGCGGGTTCTTTCACCTCCTCGGGACGGCGGGTTCTTTCACCCTCAAAGTAGCGGGTTCTTTCACCTCCTCGGGACGGCGGGTTCTTTCACCCTCAAAGTAGCGGGTTCTTTCACCTCCTCGGGACGGCGGGTTCTTTCACCCTCAAAGTAGCGGGTTCTTTCACCTCCTCGGGACGGCGGGTTCTTTCACCCTCAAAGTAGCGGGTTCTTTCACCTCCTCGGGACGGCGGGTTCTTTCACCCTCAAAGTAGCGGGTTCTTTCACCTCCTCGGGACGGCGGGTTCTTTCACCCTCAAAGTAGCGGGTTCTTTCACCTCCTCGGGACGGCGGGTTCTTTCACCCTCAAAGTAGCGGGTTCTTTCACCTCCTCGGGACGGCGGGTTCTTTCACCCTCAAAGTAGCGGGTTCTTTCACCTCCTCGGGACGGCGGGTTCTTTCACCCTCAAAGTAGCGGGTTCTTTCACCTCCTCGGGACGGCGGGTTCTTTCACCCTCAAAGTAGCGGGTTCTTTCACCTCCTCGGGACGGCGGGTTCTTTCACCCTCAAAGTAGCGGGTTCTTTCACCTCCTCGGGACGGCGGGTTCTTTCACCCTCAAAGTAGCGGGTTCTTTCACCTCCTCGGGACGGCGGGTTCTTTCACCCTCAAAGTAGCGGGTTCTTTCACCTCCTCGGGACGGCGGGTTCTTTCACCCTCAAAGTAGCGGGTTCTTTCACCTCCTCGGGACGGCGGGTTCTTTCACCCTCAAAGTAGCGGGTTCTTTCACCTCCTCGGGACGGCGGGTTCTTTCACCCTCAAAGTAGCGGGTTCTTTCACCTCCTCGGGACGGCGGGTTCTTTCACCCTCAAAGTAGCGGGTTCTTTCACCTCCTCGGGACGGCGGGTTCTTTCACCCTCAAAGTAGCGGGTTCTTTCACCTCCTCGGGACGGCGGGTTCTTTCACCCTCAAAGTAGCGGGTTCTTTCACCTCCTCGGGACGGCGGGTTCTTTCACCCTCAAAGTAGCGGGTTCTTTCACCTCCTCGGGACGGCGGGTTCTTTCACCCTCAAAGTAGCGGGTTCTTTCACCTCCTCGGGACGGCGGGTTCTTTCACCCTCAAAGTAGCGGGTTCTTTCACCTCCTCGGGACGGCGGGTTCTTTCTCCTCCCGGGGACGGCGGGCTCTTTCACCTCCCGGGGGCGGCGGGTTTTTTCACCTCCTGGGGACAGCGGGGTCTTTCACCTCCTGGAGACAGCAGGTTCTTTCACCTCCTTGAAGTAGCGGCTTCTTTCACCCTTCTTTTGATGGCGGGTTCTTTTGTCCTCCTTGAGGTTGCAGATTCTTTCACCTGAATGATGCCTGAACAAAGATGGTGCTGTCCTTCTGAAGGGAATAGCAGGTAAAGACATTGTTAGGGGCAGTACTGTGATCTCTGTAGGAGGTAATAGATGCCTGACATATCACTTAGCATGGTGGTAGTTCTGCTCTTGGCAGTGACGGTTGGTTGGTATTGGTTCCAATGCTTTACACATTGCTCCTTGTATTATTGAATAAGCCTCTATATGGAGAGTCCGCAGTCTCTTGTGTGGGTGGTCAGCTCTCTCGCCCCCCCCCTCCCCTATGCTCAGTGTATGTCGCAGTCTCTTCTTGCAGGCTGGCCGCTGTGCTGTCTGTGTTGGGCTTGGCTATGCCGTCTCGTACCTCTTGTTACCTGTCTGTCTGTTCACAGAGGGTGATGTAAAGTTGGCCATCTCATCGCCGCATGGCTCCAACTCCCCCAGACCAGGTGAGACTTCTGCTCCGTGTGACATCTCATACATCATTCTGTCTGTCCCCCTCCCCTGACCCCGGCGGAGTGCCCCCTTCTCACTGCGGCTCGTCTTCTCTTCAGTCTGCCGGCGGCACGGGAAACTGGCCGGACTGCTGCGAAGCTTCATGGCTTCCAGACCCAGCAAGCAACGCCTGCGCCAGAGGGGGATCCTACGGGAGAGGGTCTTCGGGACCGACCTGGGCGAACACCTGCTGGACTCCGGAGAGGATGGTAATGCAGTAGTTTCCCCCCGTAGTTTGTGCCTCTGCCCCTCCCACAATGATGAGATCTCTCCCAGTAGTTTCTCTGCCCCTCCCACAATGGTGAGATTTCCTCCAGTAGTTTCTCTGCCCCTCCCACAATGGTGAGATTCCCCCAGTAGTTTGTGTCTCTGCCCCTCCCACAATGGTGAGATTTCCCCCAGTAGTTTGTGTCTCTGCACCTCCCACAATGGTGATATTTCCTCCAGTAGTTTGTGTCTCTGCCCCTCCCACAATGGTGAGATTTCCCCCAGTAGTTTGTGTCTCTGCACCTCCCACAATGGTGAGATTTCCCCCAGTAGTCTGTCTCTGCCCCTGCCACAATGGTGAGATTTCCCCCAGTATTTGGGGTATCTGCCCCTCCCACAATGGTGAGATTTCCCCCAATAGTCTGTGTCTGCCCCTCCCACAATGGTGAGATTTCCCCCAATAGTTGTGTCTGCTCCTCCCACAATAGTGAGATTTCCTCCAGTAGTCTGTCTCTGCCCCTCCCACAATGGTGAGACCTCCCCCAGTAGTTTTGTGTCTCTGCCCCTCCCACTTCAGTCTGTCTTCGAATAATTTGTAACACCATCTAATGTTTTTCTTTTTTTGTCTCTCAGTCCCTAAAGTCCTCGTCTCCTGCACGCAGTTCATAGAGAAGTATGGGGTAGTGGACGGCATATACCGATTGTCCGGAGTCTCCTCCAACATACAGAAACTGCGGTCAGTTGTTGCTTCAACTTCCTTCATCCTACATCTTGCCCCGGCCTGTGTTTACCTGTCACCTTTATAGTGTAATGTCAGCAATGAGGCGCGGGGTGCCTTGGTATGTTCAGGGTCTCCAGGTAGATGGATGGGCTCTTACAGTAATAGTTCTTCCCCTTCCACCTTCTCAGTGGGTAGCTCCGGGTCAGCCTTCCAGATGTTCAGTTTATGAGACTTCTGGATTAAAAGGGATAAAGAGGAATAATCCGCCGTATTCTACCGAGGATATAAATACCCCCAGACAGAAGAAACACTGCCAACGTGCCCCAGATTCCTATATACAAGAGTTCTCCTTCTCCCCCTCTCCTGATATACTCTGCTCTGCTGGAGGACTCTGCTCTTTCCTCTATAACTCTCCTCGCCTGATATACTCTGCTGGAGGACTCTGCTCTTTCCTCTATAACTCTCCTCGCCTGATATACTCTGCTGGAGGACTCTGCTCTTTCCTCTATAACTCTCCTCGCCTGATATACTCTGCTGGAGGACTCTGCTCTTTCCTCTATAACTCTCCTCGCCTGATATACTCTGCTGGAGGACTCTGCTCTTTCCTCTATAACTCTCCTCGCCTGATATACTCTGCTGGAGGACTCTGCTCTTTCCTCTATAACTCTCCTCGCCTGATATACTCTGCTGGAGGACTCTGCTCTTTCCTCTATAACTCTCCTCGCCTGATATACTCTGCTGGAGGACTCTGCTCTTTCCTCTATAACTCTCCTCGCCTGATATACTCTGCTGGAGGACTCTGCTCTTTCCTCTATAACTCTCCTCGCCTGATATACTCTGCTGGAGGACTCTGCTCTTTCCTCTATAACTCTCCTCGCCTGATATACTCTGCTGGAGGACTCTGCTCTTTCCTCTATAACTCTCCTCGCCTGATATACTCTGCTGGAGGACTCTGCTCTTTCCTCTATAACTCTCCTCGCCTGATATACTCTGCTGGAGGACTCTGCTCTTTCCTCTATAACTCTCCTCGCCTGATATACTCTGCTGGAGGACTCTGCTCTTTCCTCTATAACTCTCCTCGCCTGATATACTCTGCTGGAGGACTCTGCTCTTTCCTCTATAACTCTCCTCGCCTGATATACTCTGCTGGAGGACTCTGCTCTTTCCTCTATAACTCTCCTCGCCTGATATACTCTGCTGGAGGACTCTGCTCTTTCCTCTATAACTCTCCTCGCCTGATATACTCTGCTGGAGGACTCTGCTCTTTCCTCTATAACTCTCCTCGCCTGATATACTCTGCTGGAGGACTCTGCTCTTTCCTCTATAACTCTCCTCGCCTGATATACTCTGCTGGAGGACTCTGCTCTTTCCTCTATAACTCTCCTCGCCTGATATACTCTGCTGGAGGACTCTGCTCTTTCCTCTATAACTCTCCTCGCCTGATATACTCTGCTGGAGGACTCTGCTCTTTCCTCTATAACTCTCCTCGCCTGATATACTCTGCTGGAGGACTCTGCTCTTTCCTCTATAACTCTCCTCGCCTGATATACTCTGCTGGAGGACTCTGCTCTTTCCTCTATAACTCTCCTCGCCTGATATACTCTGCTGGAGGACTCTGCTCTTTCCTCTATAACTCTCCTCGCCTGATATACTCTGCTGGAGGACTCTGCTCTTTCCTCTATAACTCTCCTCGCCTGATATACTCTGCTGGAGGACTCTGCTCTTTCCTCTATAACTCTCCTCGCCTGATATACTCTGCTGGAGGACTCTGCTCTTTCCTCTATAACTCTCCTCGCCTGATATACTCTGCTGGAGGACTCTGCTCTTTCCTCTATAACTCTCCTCGCCTGATATACTCTGCTGGAGGACTCTGCTCTTTCCTCTATAACTCTCCTCGCCTGATATACTCTGCTGGAGGACTCTGCTCTTTCCTCTATAACTCTCCTCGCCTGATATACTCTGCTGGAGGACTCTGCTCTTTCCTCTATAACTCTCCTCGCCTGATATACTCTGCTGGAGGACTCTGCTCTTTCCTCTATAACTCTCCTCGCCTGATATACTCTGCTGGAGGACTCTGCTCTTTCCTCTATAACTCTCCTCGCCTGATATACTCTGCTGGAGGACTCTGCTCTTTCCTCTATAACTCTCCTCGCCTGATATACTCTGCTGGAGGACTCTGCTCTTTCCTCTATAACTCTCCTCGCCTGATATACTCTGCTGGAGGACTCTGCTCTTTCCTCTATAACTCTCCTCGCCTGATATACTCTGCTGGAGGACTCTGCTCTTTCCTCTATAACTCTCCTCGCCTGATATACTCTGCTGGAGGACTCTGCTCTTTCCTCTATAACTCTCCTCGCCTGATATACTCTGCTGGAGGACTCTGCTCCTTCCTCTATAACTCTCCTGACATACTCTGCTCTGCTGGAGGACTCTGCTCTTTCATCGTTCGAACTCTTCTCTCCTAAACTACTACTCTGCTGTGCTGGAGGACTCCTCTCCTTCCTCTATCGGACGTCATTCCTCGATCAGCTGATCAAAGGAGATGGCCGGAAAATGTTCATATGAAAAGAGCCGGGAGCCAATGAGCTGGCGGCTCTGTTCGGGTGTTTTGACAGCGGCCATCGGGGATTCCTCGATCAATGCACTCAGAGCGTTGATGGAGGAATCTGCTACTTTTTGTTTTTGTTCAGCCCGCATTAAACAAAAAAAAAATAGAGCAGTGTATGACCAGCTTTACTCTCCTCTCCTGAACTACTACTCTGCTCTGCTGGAGGACTCTGCTCCTCCCTCTATGTAACTCTCCTCTCCTGAACTACTACTCTGCTCTGCTGGAGGACTCTGCTCCTCCCTCCTATGTAACTCTCCTGAACTACTACTCTGCTCTGCTGGAGGACTCTGCTCCTCCCTCCTATGTAACTCTCCTGAACTACTACTCTGCTCTGCTGGAGGACTCTGCTCCTCCCTCCTATGTAACTCTCCTGAACTACTACTCTGCTCTGCTGGAGGACTCTGCTCCTCCCTCTATATAATACTCCTCTCCCAAACTAGTACTCTGCTCTGCTGGAAGACTCCTCCCCTTCCGCTTATCTAACTCTTATCATTGATTTAGAGAATGCAGTGTGAATCCTGCAGAAGGGTGAATCTAGAACAGTCCTCTCCATCCAGAACACTGTACAAGGCTAGAACCAAATCCCGTTATTGCACAGCGTGTTGTTTGTGAATATGTTCAGGGAGCTGAGTGAGGATTTCTGTGTCTTCTTTGTTCCCTATGATCTCTCTGATTGAAGTCTCTCTTCCTCTCTATTTGCAGACACGAGTTTGACAGCGAGCGGATCCCGGATCTCTCCCGAGACACATATCTGCAGGACGTACATTGCGTCAGCTCCCTCTGCAAACTTTACTTCCGGGAGCTGCCCAACCCCCTGCTCACCTACCGCCTGTATCACCCCTTTACTGTGAGTGATCGACCGAAGCCAGAACAGCCCTAATCTCGCAATGGAAGATTTAGAGGGGAAACTAGAGATGTTCAGGTTTCTTTTTAAAGGATCCGTCCACTCTGTGCTCATATACACAGACCCGGGAACTCCACACAGGGATGGTGGGAGCCCCTCATAATGGGCACAGCAGGTGTACAGACCCGGGAACTCGGCACAGGGAGGGTGGGAGCCCCTCATAATGGGCACAGCAGGTGTACAGACCCGGGAACTCGGCACAGGGAGGGTGGGAGCCCCTCATAATGGGCACAGCAGGTGTACAGACCCGGGAACTCGGCACAGGGAGGGTGGGAGCCCCTCATAATGGGCACAGCAGGTGTACAGACCCGGGAACTCGGCACAGGGAGGGTGGGAGCCCCTCATAATGGGCACAGCAGGTGTACAGACCCGGGAACTCGGCACAGGGAGGGTGGGAGCCCCTCATAATGGGCACAGCAGGTGTACAGACCCGGGAACTCGGCACAGGGAGGGTGGGAGCCCCTCATAATGGGCACAGCAGGTGTACAGACCCGGGAACTCGGCACAGGGAGGGTGGGAGCCCCTCATAATGGGCACAGCAGGTGTACAGACCCGGGAACTCGGCACAGGGAGGGTGGGAGCCCCTCATAATGGGCACAGCAGGTGTACAGACCCGGGAACTCGGCACAGGGAGGGTGGGAGCCCCTCATAATGGGCACAGCAGGTGTACAGACCCGGGAACTCGGCACAGGGAGGGTGGGAGCCCCTCATAATGGGCACAGCAGGTGTACAGACCCGGGAACTCGGCACAGGGAGGGTGGGAGCCCCTCATAATGGGCACAGCGGGTGTACAGCCCCGGGAACTCGGCACAGGGATGGTGGGAGCCCCTCATAATGGGCACAGCATCCACAGCATCATTAACCCTCCAGCATCCACCCAAACCTGACTACGAATACAGATCTGCCTCCCCAATATTCACGCAGGCCCAGCATTGCTTCCGAATTGACTTTCACACCCGAATCCCGAAAAACGAAATAACACAAATCCGAATTTAAAACGAAACTAAACAAATTTTTTGGCAGTGCACATGTCTAAGGTGGGCAGTAAAATCCATTTCCGCAGTTGACAATTTTCAAATCTCCTTCAGGAAGCCATGTCGGCCACCGGAGAGGAGGAAAAGCTGATTCGTGTTCACGATTTAATCCAGCAGCTCCCGCCTCCACATTACAGGTGAGTGGAATTGCTCAATGTATTGGGGGAAGTGCTTCGCTGCTCCCCTGTCAATGGAGGCTACGCAAGTTTCACAATGGGGAGCTGGGAGACAGTGTTACCAAGTCCAATAGGACAGCAACTGTGACCGTTCACTCTCTGACTCAAAGTGAAGAGTCATTGTTACATAAGCTCAGCAGTGACAGGTTCTCTTTAACCTGCCCCGAGGTGCCTGTCGGGTTTGCTTGTGGATTTCTGAGTAACGTTGACCAATCACCTCTTGCCTCCTCCCCTTTCAGAACGCTGGAGTTTCTGCTGAAGCATCTTTTCCAACTTAGCATGCACAGTGACCGCACGGGGATGCACGCCCGGAACCTGGCTATCATCTGGGCCCCGAATCTGTTACGGTGAGTCCGGAAAATATCGATCTCGCAGATTCTCTCTTTCTAATGCTGATTACAGTCATGGCTTACTCCTTCTGTCTCATTACAAGTCAATGGAGAGTGTGTTCCCTACTGTGAGAGTGTCCCTCAGAAAACCACTTCCCCTCGACCTATACCATACAGTGTTCCCATGTGGCGTTGAAGTCAATGGCGCAGCAGCCACGCCTCCTGCCTGCAGAGCGATCGCGCGCACTAGAATGTGTGGCACAACAATGCCTGTGTTCCGGTCCAGTGCAATCCGAAAGAATGCTGGACCGGAACACAGGCACTCTGTGGGGGGGGGGGGGGGGGGGGCGTGGCTGCTGTGCCATTGACTTCAATACACTGCCATGCCCTCTCCCGCCCCTGAACGCAGGATACACTCCAGTGCATTCCATCAGTGGAACCAGCCCTTAAAACGGACCTCTCTCCATGTGCTGGTGCATTCAGTTATCGCAAGTATTCCAGAGCCGAAATGGCTAAGCAGGCTCACCTTTCCACAGGCTCCAGGGAAGAGAACCGGGACCTCTCTGCTCATCCCATCATAGGCAGTGACAGAGGCTTGGCTGGAGAAGGCTGGACATTGAACTTCTCAAACTTCAGGAACACATGGACCACTCTGTCAATTCCCCCCCACAGCTTCAGGCCCTGGTGCAGCTGCACCGGCAGTAGTTCCACCCCCGGTGTTCTCTTCAGATGGCCTTTCCTGTAAATTATTTTAACTCTGCAGTGATGCCCATTGCCATGCCTAACAAGTAGCCGCGCCCTTTCGTTGTTCAGCAGTCTAAAATGGAAATATTGTCATGAGAACGATTGAATAATAAATTCAATGTCTTGCAATTTTGCAAATTCAATGATTGAATAATAAACGTGTGCCAAAGAAACTAAATGATAAGTGTGTAGAAAACAAACAATATAGGGAAATGTGTAAAAATGAAACATCATAAATGCAATGTACAGTAACACCTTGGTTCACGAGCATAATTCGTTGCGGCAGCATGCTTGTAATCCAAAGCGCTTGTATATCAAAGCGAATTTCCCCATAGGAAATAATGGAAATTCAGATGATTCGTTCCACAACCCAAAAATATTCATATAAAAATGATTACAATACTGTACTGTAATATAATACTGTACAAAATATAAAGACAAATAAACCAATTACCGGTACCTTCGTGGCTGGTGTGAGGGAGACAAGAGAGAGGAGGATTATTGTGCAGGACGACTTTCACCATCACTAACGGAATCACTGCTATCTGTTGGCTCAATGGAATCTTTTTCATTTCGTGAAACCTTAACAAGGAATCTATCCAATGTGACATTGCTTTGTCGTTCGTTAAACAGACTCATCGCTCGCACTGCTACAGCCTTATTCGGGTGCCGCTTTTCTACAAAATTTTGCTCTTATTGCAAGACATTTGCTTGTATATCAAAGCAAAATTTTTCAGAAATGTTTGCTTGTCTTGCAAAACGCTCTCAAACCAAGTTACTTGTAAACCAAGGTATTACTGTATTCCGAAACACTAGATTCCTTTCCTCCATTGCTCTGCAGATCTCGGGATATGGAGACGGCGGGCACACCCGGAGCCGATGCGTTTCGCGAGGTGCGAGTGCAGTCTGTCCTGGTGGAGTTCCTCCTGCTCAATGTGGAGACTCTCTTCAGCGACACCTTCACATCCATAGGTAAGGAATCTTCTCCCCCATCCTCTGCTGCTGCATAGTTTATCATTTTCTTTCCAGCATGCATCCTCTGTCCAGTTGTCTTGATGCTGAAGCTTGCCGGCGGGCTTTGTATGGACTGTGATGTTGCTTCGTTGAAACTTTTGGCTGGATGGTCAATCCTTCTTTTGCTTGATGGCTTCAAAAAGCAAAGCAGACACAACTTCTTTTTTACCCCCAGCTGCTAAAAATGCTTTTAGGCTTTCACCTCTTCGCTCGCTTTGACTGAGATGCACTAAACTTTGGGAACTGTAATGGGTGCCGCCCACGCCCCACTCGTCTCCAAATGGATTGTTATCGACAAGATTGGATCCAATTGCATCAGCCAGGGCAGTTCCTGCTTTTTCCTCCATTGGATGGCGCTTGCTTATCTTTGCCCACCAACTTTTGGTTTTCTGCCCAACTGATGGCTCCTTTTTATTTCTGTCTTGCACCCAGTGCCAGATTTCCCACAAGGTCAACCAAGGCTGGGCCTCGGGGTGGCAGGGAGCAGAGGGGCAGCAGGGGTGTGGAATTCCTATCTCCCGATGCCCGAGACATGCAGTTCCGGGCTGGTAGTTGTTTTCTACATTTAGCCCGGCTTTGGGCAAGCAGAGCTAAATGTAGATCGTGGAAGCTGCTCGTTCGTTTGCAAGTGATCTCGACAATGTCGCCGAGATCACTTGCCTGCAGGTCTGTCCCCTCCCACCGCCCCATCCATGCCGGCTAGCTCTCTCTGTGCCAGCTGACCTATCTCTAGAGAAGTAGATAGATGAAAGTAGTCACTCGCATACCATGATATTAAAGTCAATGCTGTTTATTGACTGAGCTCCTTAGCGACGTTTCGAGACCATGCAATCCCGTCTGTCTGTTTGCCTGGGGACGGGACCGCATGGTCTCGAAACGTCGCTAAGGAGATGTGTGTTAGCTCAGTCAATAAACAGCATCGACTTTAATATCATGGAGTGCGAGTGACTACTTTCATCTATCTACATTTAACAGAGGCATCCGTTGTCACCAACGCACCCACCCAGTTGGATTTGGGTTTTTGTCCGGTCAGCAGTGCGATGGGACAGGAGGATTACATCTCTAGAGAAGGAGATCATCTCTTCAGGATGGAAAACTGGGAGCAGAAAGAGAACGTCTGTTCTCCGCTCTGCCCCTGTGTAAACACTTGAGATGGGAGAGTTGCACTCGCAGCCTTCCTAACTCAGCTGTCACAGGAGTTCCAGCGCAGTGCTGCGCTAGAACTCCTGTATTGGAGGTGACAGATTCATTAAAGAGAACCTGTCACCTCCAAATGCTATCACATAGGGGGCTTGTTAGCTGTGTGATAGCAATAAAGTGTAAAAAAATAAATAAATGAAAATTGATAATAAAAAAAAATAAAAATAAATAAAATTAAAAAAAAGGTGATAAAATGTAAAAAATGAGATAAAAAAATAAAAAAGTAAAAGATAAATAGAAAAGTGATAAAAAAAAGAAAGAAAAAAAAATTCAAACTAACCCTGCCGCCCTTGCCATCTGGTTGCCATTCTCCAATGAGGGGGAGGTTGTTGGCAGGGAGGGGGCGCATTGAGGAACCTGGCCTTGGGGCAGGAGTAAATCCAGCCCTGCTTGCACCTGAACTCTGCTGCCTTGCCTTCTGCCTTTGCCCTTCTTCTCTCGAACGCTGGCTCTTGCCATATATCCCAACGTGGCTTCTCTTCTTCTCGTGCAGCCACATGCCTCGCCCCTTCCTAATTTCTTTCTGGTCTTCTTCAAAGATAAAAATATCCCCATGGTTGTCTATACTTTTTTTTTTTCTTTTTCTTGCCCTCCCCTACCAGCAAAAGGATCCGGCTTACGCAGAGGATCCTGCGCATCCGTGAGGCTCCGCCTGCTCACATTACCCGAAGCATGGTACCAAATAAAGAAGAGGACTTGCGCCTCCCAAATTCCAAATGAAGAAAATGTCCACATACCAGAGGCATCGCTCCAGACTGATACCTAGAGGCACCGCCCTTTTAATCCATATTTTAGTCAAGCAATAGAAGAGATGACAGCCTATTGGTAGCAGCAACCAGAGAACTTGGGCTGATCTAACCCTTTAATGTGACCTATATAGGTTCCCTTGTCCTGTAAATCTTCAAACGAGAGTCTTAATACTGGCTTGAGGTGTGGTGGATAAGGGACCTACAGGTCTACGTCTGCATGAAGCCACATGCAATGCAGTTTTTACAGGTTATACACTTGGATCCCAATGATAGGATATGATGCATATTAGTAACAAAGCGATTGCAAGTGTATTAAAGGGATGAAAGTCACATGAATGATCTCCAAAAGCACAAAGAGAAAACCTTTGTCATTGTGACCAGTCTTGCCTCTCCTGAATGATCGCTCTTGAGGGACGGACATGTTACAAATGGTTGCTTGATCTCTATTTTTACCCCCACCCAAATAATCCGGCGCTGGCACCCTCTCCATCACCTTGGAGGGAATGGTCCTATGACCATAGAGTTTCATTGTCAGGGCAAGGACATTGAAAGTTGGTCACATCCAGCAGACATTCTTCGAAGACTTGGCCAACGTTAGAACAGATCCCCTCTCCCCTCACACAACACCTTCAGAAAGTCCTGAAACTTCCATATTTTTATACACAAATAATGATAGAAACTTCTTAACATTGTTTATCTCGTGTTGGGGCGGCCATCAAATATGAATGAATATCTGAATGGAACGGAATAACAAGTGATGACTTCTCATCAAAATCAACTTCCGTAGACAACATGTTGTAGGATCATTGTTTTATTTTTACATTTGTCATTGTGTTTTTTGTCTTTTATTTATTTTGAACTCGTGTTCCATAAACATCCTGTTGTATCATCTCAGCGTGCACCTTGTCCCCTACATGAGTCTAGGGAGAGCCCCAACTGATATATTGTTAGTATGGGTGGAATGTGTTCAAAGATGTTTGTGGTCACAAGATGATCTGAATCCATAATAAAACTCTCAATGATATGTTGGTTCCTTCACGTCACATTTGTCACATTGAAATCGATAAATGGAGCAGAGTTTTCAAGCAGAGTATTTCAGGAGGGGAGAGTTACATAGAGGAAGGAGCAGAGTCCTCCAGGAGAGCAGAGTATATGAGGAGAGGAGAGTTATAGAGGAAGGAGCAGAGTCCTCCAGCAGAGTATATCAGGAGAGGAGAGTTATAGAGGAAGGAGCAGAGTCCTCCAGCAGAGTATATCAGGAGGGGAGAGTTCTAGAGGAAGGAGCAGAGTCCTCCAGCAGAGTAGTAGTTTAGGAGAGGAGAGTTGGGTAGCTTTTCCTATTATTTTTTTTTCTTACATAACTATTACTACGGTATATATGATTTTTTTTTAATGAATTTTATTATATCGTCTCATTATCTATCATATTTGCATATTTCATTTTAAACATCGGTAATGTTCATCACTAACTTTTTTATTCTAGTATAGATATGTTTCCTATCCCCCCCACCCCCACCCCCAGTGCAGATTAAAGGTACAGTACCCTCCAACCTCTTATGTCTAGCACAGAGCTATGCACAGTGTCAGTGTTATCCTCTGCACAGTACAGCTAGGTTTCGCCTTGCATCTGTCTGTCATTTTTGCTCTGTTCTGCAATGCTGGAACAGACCACACTCGCCGTGCCTCTCTCTTTCAGAGGCTTTGCACAAGTCCTTTTGTTACCAAGCTGAATAGCCAGGTTACTGAACTGTGAAGGGATTACTGCAGTGTATGAATACGGCAGAGTCGGGTGGAGTACAGAGGAAGGAACAGGACAATGTATTGTATGGCTTTGCTTTGCAAGCTTGCTTTCATAACGACTTCATTATTATAAATGGTCACGGCCAACATAGAGCTGTGAACTGCCCGGCAATGTGTTCCTTTACCAGGGAGTCTCGCGCGCGCACGCAATTTTAAGGCTTGACATGTTTGGTGTCTTTTTACCCGACGTGACCCCGTCTTTTATATTTTACCAAAAAATTGGGTAATAATAAATGTTTTATCATTTAATATAGGGGAAACTGTTTTTTTAAAATTTAGGTAATTTTTCCTTAATATAGTAAAAAAAATAAAACCCCCAGTGGTGAATAAATACCACCAAAAGAAAGCTCTATCTGTCCTCAAGAAAGGGTATAAAATTCATTTCAGTACAGCGCTGCATGACGGAATAAATGTCAGTCAAAGTACCGCAGCGCTGAATACTGAAAAATGACCTGGATGGGAAGGGGGTGTAACACCGCGGATGTCAACTGGTTAATGGCTTCCCAGTCTTTGCCTAGCAGTCTGTGGCTTCAGTACTTTGAGCAACAGACCTGAAACAAGCATGTCAGGGTATAGTCAGAACACCTAGTCAGCAGGTTTTTTGGATATGGGACCACAAAGTATTGTTGGATATGCTTGACAGCCATTGAAGGAACAGGCCCGACCAGCCTACATACTTGACCCAGGTTTCCTTGAAGTTTATTCAATCCTGTATTCTGTAGAGTGTGGCCTTCCTTTATATAATGGCCTGAAGCCAACCTAAGAAGGTGTAGACTGGTTTCTGTAGCATTAGCGGCTTCTTTCTTGCCACCACCATGACCAGTCTTTTTTTACATTGATTCCTATGTGTGTCTTTGCAGGTCGCTGCGGCCCCATCCGGCCCCGGTCTCTGCTGGGAGGCTGCCCCACCGGACGTCTCGTCAGCCTGCAGGAGGCTCAGGCACGAAGCCAGAGCCAAAGGGAGGCAGCGGAGAAGCTGGGAGCCGAGAAAATGTCCCCCACCAAGCAGGAGAGGGCGCTGGAGAGCAACGATGAAAGGTGCCCACAGGAAGAATGTTTGCCAGTCATACCAGCCAACTTGGCACCTGCATAGGGCAGGGCTTTTCATGGGGTGCCTTCCAATCCATTGCCCATTCACATGTCATTAATTTCCGCTTTTACCCTTCAGTGCTGATTATACTTATTGTCTGGTTAAAGCCCATATATAGCAATTGTTTTACCTGCCCAAAAGTAATGTACGTACTTTGGTGATCCCAACTCCCGCCGTACTGTATACCTGAATATCAAAATGAGGGGCTCACAGCACTTTTCAGAGCCTGCAGTTCTGACCTTCTGTTATTTGGGTCTAATAATCCTCCTCTATCCTTTGCAGGAAAGGTCCGCGCAGCAGGAAGAAGTCAGGCGGTGGAAGCAGCTGGAGAACCTTCTTCGCCATCGGCAAGAACTCCTCGCAACAGAAAAAGTCCCGCCTCCGGGATAATGCAGTGCACCAAAGAGGTGACAAATGACAATATAGTGTTCTTATTGCTCAGCCGAGGCGCCCATTGCTCATTATAATACTGCTCCAGTCACACTGCCCTTCTGTCCACGGGTCATGAGGTTTCTCATTGGCCACTTGAAGTGGGTCATGTGATCGCTTATCAGTGACCTTAGGGTCTTACTGGGTTCCTCCCTCCAGCTACCAGTAGGCTGATAGTAGTAATATACAGTGGCATACCCAGCATATCCGGCACCTGGGGTGAATAATTTTTTTTAACACCCCCTCCCCCAATACATCTACATTATTAGGTCACTGGCAGGCTCACAATGCAATAGGAATGCCTTCTCCCCCCAGCATTGGCGGTCAGTAGCAGGTTTAGGCTGTAATAAGGAACATCCATTGCCCAGCATCGGTGGCCAGTGGCAAGCTTAAGTAGTAAAAAGAACCCCCCACAGGATTGGTGGCCAATGGGTGGCAAGCTTAGGCTGCAATAATACCCCTACATTCCCCAAGGCATTGGTGGCCAATGGGTGGCAAGCTTAGGCTGCAATAATACCCTTATATTCCCCAAGGCATTGGTGGCCAATGGGTGGCAAGCTTAGGCTGTAATAATACCCCTACATTCCCGAAGGCATTGGTGGCCAATGGGTGGCAAGCTTAGACTGTAATAATACCCCTACATTCCCAAGGCATTGGTGGCCAATGGGTGGCAAGCTTAGGCTGCAATAATACCCCTACATTCCCCAAGGCATTGGTGGCCAATGGGGGCCAAGCTTAGGCTGTAATAATACCCCTACATTCCCCAAGGCATTGATGGTCAGTGGCGGTCTAGGCTATAATAAGACCCCCCCTAGCATTGGTGTTCACTGGTTTACCTACCTGAGTACATGATCCAGTCCGCAGTACTGTGTGCCTTCAAAGATAAAGAATATGAAACTTCTGTAAATAAGACCTCATTTAACCAGCTGGTTTCCGCCCATCGATCTCTTTGTTGTGTCTGTAGACCGCCGCAGGTTGTCTCTTAACACAGTGCTCCCTCTCTCTGCAGTGTCTGAAACGGTCACGCTGCGGTCAGCGAAAAGCGAGGAGTCGCTCTGCTCTCACACGAGTGGGACCGGTAAGAATCTCTGAGAATGGTGCCCATATGTGCAGCAAATCCAACATCCCAAAGACTAATAAAGGAAATATGATATAGGAGAGTCTTCCAGAGGGGTTTTTTTCAGGAGAGGAGAAATGGATATAGGCAGGTGCAGAGTCCTCCAGCAGAGAAGACTATTTCGGAAGAGGAGAGTCCTCCAGCTGAGCATTTCAGGAGAGGAGATGTATAGAGGAAGGAGCAGAGTCCTCCAGCAGAGCAGAGTATTTCAGGAGAGAAGAGTTATAGAGGAAGGAACAGAGTCCTCCAGCAGAGCAGAGTAGATCAGGAGAGGAGAGTTATAGAGGAAGGAGCAGAGTTCTCCAGCAGAGCAGAATATATCAGGAGAGGAGAGTTATAGAGGAAGGAGCAGAGTCCTCCAGCAGTACAGAGTATTTCAGGAGAGGAGAGGTATAGAGGAAGGAGCAGAGTCCTCCAGCAGAGCAGAGTATATCAGGAGAGGAGAGTTATAGAGGAAGGAACAGAGTCCTCCAGCAGAGCAGAGTATTTCTGGAGAGGAGAGTTATAGAGGAAGGAGCAGAGTCCTCCAGCAGAGTATATCAGGAGAGGAGAGTTATAGAGGAAGGAGCAGAGTCCGCCAGCAGAGTAATTCAGGAGAAGGAGAGTTATAGAGGAAGGAGCAGAGTCCTCCAGCAGAGCAGAGTATCTCAGGACAGGAGAGTTAGATGAAGGAGCTGTAACGTTCTTACCGTTCACGAGCCGTCTGCGTCCCAGTGTGGAACGCATCGGCCGCGTCACGTAGGGCGTCTCCTTCCTAGAAGGAGTTTCCTTGCTCTCCACCGTGGTTCGCGGAAGTGACGTCACGCTCCGCGACTCCACTTCCGCGTTCGCGGCGATAAAAGTAAAAGATGAACGCTGTACGAGCGTTCCACTATTGGGTCAGATGCCCCTCAGACCCCAGGAGCCTCCCTACACAGCAGCAGCAGCAGACAGGATCTCTGGCCACTCAACAGCCGTCACCACCATTCCAGCTCCTAGGACCTCCAAGCGCCAACACTTAAACCGCAAGTACTCACCCCTGTGGGGGAAAGGCATTCCACCATAAGACTTTGCTGTTATCCGGGCTATATACTAAAGTGACTGCTGTTGCCTGCATGTAACGTTGTCTGTACCTTAGTACCTCCTGGAACCCCTCTAGGTCCCTCACTCCTGGGATTGCTATATTCATACATTTATCCCTCTATAGGTTGATGCATATGTATCCCTTCCTGTTATGACTGCAATAACAGGGACAGGGTCACAACCTTAAACCTATTCTTCGTGGCAGATGATGCGTTAAACCCCTCACTCTCTGTTAAGTCTGAGAGAGACGCCTGGGGTCATAACCTGATTGCCATACCCTACAACAATTCCTGCTTAGTTCCGCAGCTGAAATCCATCTCAACCTATCTCCATCCAAGGGAGCATTACAGGAGCAGAGTCCTCCAGAAGCCAAGTCATCTCTGTGGTATAAAATGCATATTTTCTGCTTGTTTCTTGAGCTGCCAGAAGGGGGCACTGACTCTCTCTGCTCTAAATGAAACCTGTAAAATTGGAGAATCCCTACTGAGGAACCTGCCACAGATTTGATCTCATTTTATTTTTGGTGATAACCTCTGTATTCACCTAACCTTTTCTTGGGCCTTTATGTAGTTAATAGGTAGGGACCTTATATCGTCATGGTCTTACACACCCTGAAAAATGTTAATACTTCTCTTCTAGTGGTGGGTGGGCAGCTGAAGCTCAGCGCGGTCTGGGTGATGGACGATAGGGATCAGCCTACTCTGCCGTTTTCTGAGCACTTTCTGCTAGTTACTGGTCTGTGATCTCTCACAGACCACCAAGAGATCTTTGGCATTGACTATGGCTTTAGAGAGTCTTGTTGCTGCTGCATTAGGCTCCAAATCTGTAGATAACAATAGCAATTGGATCTTCCTTTTTGTGTTGTTGGAAACCTTTTTTTTTTGTTTTTAATTGTTTCTCTCTTCTATTCTATCAGCATTTCATCGGACTTCGCGCCTACGCCGACCACGCTCCACAAGTGACGGGCTCTCCTCCAGACTTCCTCATTGTCGTTCAGTAGAGAGCTTGGCCCAGTCGACCCCCTCTCCTCCTCCTCCATGTGTGCCCTCGCCTCCTCCCGGCTCTGCCCGTCCCCAGTCCGCATGGATTGAGGAGGACTTGGACCTCTCCCCACCTCTTCCCGACACCGATGGTCTCGGCTTTGACCCCCTCTCCTTCCGCCTCTCGTTCTCCGACCACGAGGAAGCTAAATCTCCAACGACCGTCAAGTCAGAGATTGCCAGTCAGGCCCAATCTCAGTCCCTCCAGAGCCGGGTGAGTCTATCTCCCCCCGGCGGGTGCTCTCCATCCCCTTCTCACAGTCCCCCGGAGCGCCTGGTGACCGCTGTTGACAGCCAAGGTCCCCGTAGCCTGTCCCCTCCACCACAGATGTTATCTTTGCTCCTCCAGTCCTGCCACCTCCGCCTCAATGAGAACTGCATTCGAGAAGTGAAAGGGAAACTTATGGGCCAAGAAGACCCTTCTGCAGGTTGGTGAAGAAACTTTACATACATTTGCCAGTATAAGCGGGCAGAATCCTTACAGTTGCTTCTCTTGTTTTCACCCTTTTTCCGCTCAGGCGTGATTCTCTCACCTCAGAAGAATGCATATCCTGCATCTTTGCCCACAGGCCGGCAACTCCCACCTCCTCCACCCCCGAAAGACCCTGCACGCTTAATGGCCCTCAAACTAGCGGAGAGCGCCCAGCGTGCCCTTCAATCTTCCATGTCCACTGGAACAGTCCCAGCAAAGGCCTCAATCCTGCGATCTGCGCCCCCGCATCCTTCCACATCCGTTTTCCGACGTTCTTTATCCATGGAGTGCAGTCAAAGCACAGCTCCGAAGGAAGGGCCCCTGTATTCTGAACTGCGCCCTCCTGTGGTCAGCCCTGGTGAAAGAGCCAACATCCAGTACAGACCGCTCAGAACCCACATACATGGAAGCTTGGTGAGGACAACTGGACCTATGTTACCATTGGCATGAGCTTGGCCATCCTGCTTGTCTTTTGACTGAACAAGCTTCATTGTAAAACTCTTTTCTTTCAGGTTCCTGGCTCCTCTCCGGCAGACCTCCGAAAGATGGCACCAGCAGCTGCCCCTCCTTCCCGCCCTCCTCGTCTTCACACTCGCTCCGGCAGCTTGCCGGCACCACCAAATGTCTTTATCCCACGCCCTCGTCCGCCACCCTATCGGTTCCCAGAGGAAGGATCCAGGCTGCCGCCTCACCGCTCTGCTCCACCTTGGCCAGAGCCAGAAGGCCTCTACTACGAGATACTGGGAGATCCTCCTCATATGGCACCACTTAATGCCTCTTATGAGTTAAT
>NW_017308145.1:165254-173781 GCF_000935625.1 Nanorana parkeri | reverse complement strand
TCTTATGGGTTAATTCAAGCTCCTTGGCCTTGCGTGGGTTCCCCTCCCTCCCACCCTCATTCCATACCTCCTCCGGGTCTGGGAGGCTGGTATGGACGAGCTTTCCCACCCGACCCAGAATTTCTGGGTTATCAGTGTTGGGACAGAAACCCTCCTCCACATTTACGCCCCTATATTGTGGGACAAGGGGCTCCTTATCAGTATGTGGGCACCACAGAGAATAGGAACCAAGGGCCATTCACAGACTTGACTGGCCGCTCCCACCTACAAGGAAAAAGGGAAGAGCCCATATATGTCAACCTCCCTCCCAAGATGGACCTCGGGGGGCATTTCCAGGGCGCTAGGGACCCTACAGAGCCGAAACCTGAACTTCCTCACAAACAGCGCCCTGGTCAGCCACCTGGCCTTGGAAGACATGAAAGTTTTGGAGGGACTCAGCCCATGAAGCAAAATCAGAACCCCCAGCCACTACGCAGAGAGGGGTCCCTCAGTTATTTTCGCCCCCCTCCCCTTCCTCACTCGACCATGTGGGGCACACAGACTAAGTACTCTGATAACCGAGAGACCCCTATCATTACCTATGAGGCTCCTGGCGTAGCGGGGCAGAGGGTGGGCTTCTTGCCCCCACACTGCATGTTGTCAGAGGGAGGCACTCTATACGGGAACCTGGAACAAAGGGGGCCCCCACACAGATCCTCCACGCCGGCCGGGTTTTTGGGCTCCCCCTGGACTGTGCACACAGAAGGACAGACTCGAAGTTACTGTTGAAGTGTAAAATTCCTCGCGGTCGTGACATTGACCTCTTAACTGCCCCCTTTTTTTTGGGGGGGGGTTACGCTCCCATGACGTGACACTGTGCTCACCTGCGGTTTCTTGGTGGGTGGGCCCCGGGTTAAAATTTCTCATTGCTATGACAAAAAAATAGATTTTATTTGTTTTTCTTTTGAGTCTCTGAGGTCGGTGAGGTGTTTTTTTTAATCAAACTGTCCGATGTTTTGTATCAGTTTTATTCAATCGAAGCCCATTTAGAACAACGCTCGGCCTCGAATGCGTTAATCAGCCCCGCCCCCTCCATTCCCCCTCCAAGAACACCAACGCTTTTAGTGAATGACCCACCTCTGCGATAGCGGTGAGCAATCCAATTATCTCTGTGTGGATGACAAACGTGGAGGTAGGCCCAGCAATGCCACATAAACAAAATGTGTCTTTCTTGTGACTAATTGCACTCGACGATATTTTAATATCTCATTTTAACACTTTTTTTCCTTCCTTCTGCTATGCAGAACGCGACCGACCGATGACATCACGCATCGCAATAGGGTGTCATCGTGTAAATTGCCCATCAATACTTCTGGCACTTAACGAGCTGGTTCATTAAGCTAGCGTAAAGAGCCCCAAGACCCCCCGGGATCCAATGGGGGTGACAGTTCAGTGAAAGGTCGATCCTGATTGGTTACTGCACTTTGCACGTTGCTGTTTACCGTATTTATGAAACTCGCGGATCTCCAGGCACACGGCCCAGTGATTATTAGGCATGAGATTGGTTTGTGGTGATTGAGTTGTGCTGGAGTCATAGTATGCAAGCCATTCATTTTCAGGGGTCGATCGTTTAGATTGTCCGGCATGCTGGTTTTTGGAGGCAGATTGTTCACCTTTCTTCATGGAAAAAGGGAGTTTTCTGCTGACATTTGTAGTCCCTTCATACCAAATCATGGGCGACTGTGGCAGTGGCTCCCGGCCCCTGGGAATTTGTTCTGAGGTTCCTGAAATCTTAAAAATGTTTTAAAGGAGAACTACGGGGTCAGGGCTTTTCCCCATAGTTCTCCTCAGGGTAACGGGAGGACGCAAACCAGCGTCCTCCCGTCACCCTAGGCTCAGTATATAGGGAGCTACAGCTCGCGGTATACTGAGACCGTCACAGCCGGAACGGATCCCGACAATTCTGTCTGGATCCGCCCAGCTGCGTGAGTGACAGCTGGCTCTGCCTATCTAGAGGCAGAGCCAGCTGTACCCTCCCCCGTCCGTTCCGCCAGTCAGCGCTGGAGGATCGGAGTGGGGAGAATCCAGCCCCTCCCCTGTCACGGCTCTCTGCCGGAACAGGATCGAGAAGTGAGCGAGCGCCGGTATGTGTTCGCTCACTTCCCGATCTACTGAGCCGACCTGTGACAGTCTCATTGTCACAGGTCGGCTCAGATTATGAGGCTGAGTGAAAATCACTCGCCTCATAATTCTCCTTTTAAGGAGGCCTGTAATGGAAAAAACGTGTAAGCTGCCATTGCCGACCCGCTGAACTCTGGGGTTCTACCCACTGGCCCCTGTATCCTGTAGCGACACAGGGGCTAGCGGATGGAACCACCAAGCTCAGCGGGGTACGCAGGCATCCGACTCTCCTAAAAATGCTGCCTGGAACGTCAGCACTTTATGAGACATTGATCAGAACAAGCATGTAGTAAGTGAAGACAGGACTCTAGAGAATGACCAGCTTCGATCCGGCATTACTGCCTAGCAAATCCCTTTAAAAAAAAAAAAAAATGGGTCACCAATGGCTGACCCCCATAAAAGTTTCCCTTAAAGCTACTCTGCTGCTGCACATGCAAGAAATATACTTACCTGTCCATCAACCCGCATCGCCAAACTGCCGACATCTTCATCTGACACTTCCAGGGGTGTCGGATGACTGCGTACCCCCGCTGAGCTTGGTGGTCTAATTCGTTAGCCCCTTTGTCGTTATAGGATACAGGGGCCAGTGGGTGTCGGAGAAGCCCAGCAAGCAGTCCTAGAACTGGTACTGTGGGAGCCATTGCGCATGTGTGTGTGAGACAGTTGCGTGCTAGTAATGCTCATAATCATGCCCGCAGACGCTGATGTGCACGATTACGAGCATTACTAGCACGCAACCGTCTCACACGCGCATGCGCAATGGCTCTCACGGTACCAGTTCTATGAATGCTTGCTGGGCTTTTCTGACGGTGGGTAGAACCAGAGCTCAGCGGGGTACGCAGGCATCCTGAAAGTATGCACATGTGTATATTGATGCTTCTCTTTGCAAACTGGCGTTCTTTATTTTATTACATAGTGAAAGGGTCACTTTAAGAGAGCAGACAGCCACCTTTTAAGTGGACCTTTGCATTGCACTTTTAAAGCTTCAAGGAAAAGCAGGTAAAACCTGACAGAGGTCCAAACCCTTCCCAACTGTGCCCAAAACTAAACAAAAAAGATTTGCCTGGGGTTGCCCTTTAAAATTTACCTGCAAGGTCAGCTGTTACTTGGGATCAGGGGAAGATGGGGGGGGTGCAAGTTTCCCAGGCGAGTAGGTCACTATGATGTGGGCTCAGCACTGGAAAGAAGTTTGGGCTTGCCTGGTGACAACTGCTGTGATAGGTTCTCTTTATTTAAAGCAAGATGAAACCTGTTTGTTTTCCCTTTTGTTAGTTAACGAGTATTTCCAGTAAAACCGGAAAACCTTTTTTATTTTGGCCCCTCTCTGTGTAGACAAATGATGATAACCTCCCCGTCCTGCAATCTTCATTGACAGACCATGCTCACGTTGCCGCCTGCTGGTGACAGCTGGTATTGTCATGCATTGATAAAATACAATGGGCCTGTATGGGGAGCATTGTACTTTTAGGCCCCGTTCACATTGAGCGATTTATCGCGCGGTAATTCCCGCCATATCGCGGCAATTTACCGCGCGATATCGCTCTCCAATGCTTCTCAATGGGGCAAAGGGTCCTGCTGTCGCGGGTCGTGTGTCGCTACAGCAGGACCCTTTTTGGAGCGGTTTTAGCCGCTATTCAAGCTTGCTCAATGCAAGCATTTGCGCACTATCGCGCAAAATGCAAATTGCGCGACAAACGCGCAATTTGCGAACCGCTCAATGTGAACGGGGCCTTAAGGTCAAACGTCAGCATAAGTTCACACCAGAGCTCTGTAGCAATGCGGGTTGCCATGCAATTTGATCTCAATTCCATTTTTAAGGGCTTCCATTTGATTGGCTTGAACTGGACCTGAAGATTCAGCTTTACATTCTTTCACCATTTGTAATTATGTGAGAGCGCACTAGATTTCACAGCATGGCTGTCGGTACTAACTGGCATCCCGTCTGTGTTGCCGGATGCAAAAGTAATACAGTAAAGCTGGATGATCAAAGCTGGGACTTCAAAGTTTGTACGAGAAGGAGATGCCTCCACACTACTTCACAGTCCAATATAGATGTCAGTCTTTTATTGTATCTTATGTGGGTGTGTAAGGCGGATTCGTGGTCCGAGGTTGGTATGGGATGGGTTATCATTTCATTCCAGATTTGGAGATGGGGAATATTCAATGTTGGGCTGAAACCAACTAATCGATTAATTGATTATGAGAATAGTTGTCAACTATTCTCATTATCGATTAGTTGGGAGAGTGGGGGAGAGAGAGAGATCATAATCGTTAGCTGCAGACCTAATTCAATGGGAGGAATCTCCTTTTGGTTGCTCCACTCATGAGGACAATCGTCAAGTCTACAGGTCCTTCCAAAATGTAGCTTGACCACCAATGGCTGAGGAAGGTCAAAGTAATAGAAGACTTCCAGTTGTAAGAAATCTTTCATTTTATTTGGATGAATGTTCCAATTTAAAAAAAAAACACACTTCAGAAGTTTTGAGGACACACCCTTCCTTCTTCAGGGCTTTCGGATTTGGCTGGTAGGAATCCATTAACATGTTTGGGTTCGCCCCTTGGATCCTAGAGGCCAATGTAATTCCCCAACTTTACATATTTGGATGCTGTTAGGAATCCCAAAATTTGATTTGATAGAACATGCGTGTAAAATGCCCATGTACCTAGAGGGTTTGACAGCTTCGATCTGCCACCAATGCGTTTCAGGAGCTTTGAGGCCTCCCGCCCCTTCATGACTTTGAGATTGGTAGGTAGGAATCCAGTAACATATGTGGGTTTGCGCCTTGGATCCTGAAGGGCCAATGTTGTTCCTGAACTTGAAATGCTTCGTGGTGGTTAAGTATCCAATATTCCATTTGACAGAACATGCGTGTAAACGGCCAACACATTTAGGGTTTTTGAGGGCTTCAATCTGCCACCTATGTGTTTCAAGAGTCTTGAGGGCACAAGCTTCTTCGAGGCTTTTAGATTCGGCTGCTAGGAATCCATATGTGGGCTTGTACCTTGGATCCGAAAGGCCAATATTATTTCTGAACTTGAAACGCTTGGCTGTTAGTCCAAATGTAACTCGATAGAACATGTGTGTAAACGGCTAACGCATTTAGGGGGGTTTTGAGGGCTTGAATCTGTCAAAACAAGTGCAGAAATAATATTGGCACAAACCTGCACATTATGAGATTCCTACCAACCGAATCCAAGAGCCACGAAGAATGATGAGATTTGAGGGCACTCCCTTCTTCAAGGCTTTGAGATTGAGCTGCGACGAATCCATTAGCATATTTGGGTTTGCCCCCCTCGGATCTTAGAGGACAATGTAATTCCTGAACTTTAAATTCTTAAGCTGTTAGGGATCTAAAATATCATTTGATAAAGCATGTGCGTATACGGCCAACGCATTTAGAGGTTTTGAGGGCTTCAGTCTGTCAAAACAAATGCAGAAATATTAATGGTACGAAACCTACACATCGGGGGATTCCTACCAACCGAATCCCAGAGCCACGGAGAATGATGTTCCTTCAAGAGTTGTGAGGGCACGCCCTTCCCTTCTTCAGGGCTTTGAGATTCGGCTGGTAGGAATCCAGTAGCATACGTGGGTTTGCCCCTTGGATCGTAGAGGCCAATGTAATTCCTGAACTTTCAACTCTTGGCTGTTGGGAATCTAAACATCTATTTGATAGGAGTGTGTATTTTGGGTTTTTTGGGGCCTCACTGTGCCACCAATGCATCTCATGAGTTTTGAGGGCACCCCCTTCTTCAGGGCTTTGAGATTCAGCTGTTACGAATCCAGTACGGTACATGGGTGGGCCCCTTGGATCTTAGAGGCCAATGTCATTCCTGAACTTTTACATTCTCGCCCGTTAGGAATCTAACATTTTATTTGATAGAAGGTGTGTGCATTTTGGGGGTTTTTTAGGGCCTCACTGTGCCACCAATGCATCTCAAAAGTTTCGAGGGCACCCCCTTTTCTCAGGGCTTTGGGAATAGGTTGGTAGGAATCCAGTAACATATGTGGGTTTGTACCTTAGATCTTAAAGGCCAATATCATTCCTGAACATTCCACTCTTGGCTGTTAGAAATATGAAATGTTATTTGATAGAATGTGTGTAAATCGGCCAACGCATTTTGGTTTTTTTTTAGGGCCTCACTGTGCCACCAATGCATCTCAGAAGTTTCGAGGGCACCCCCTTTTCTCAGGGCTGTGGGAATCGGTTGGTAGGAATCCAGTACGGTACATGGGTGTGCCCCTTGGATTTCAGTGCTCCTCACCCATCAACACTCAGGGCCTGTTCACACGACGTCCGTTTTGTGTGCTGACCAGCTCCGTACGCTGCTGCACTCAAAATGCATCCCAATGTATCCCTCTGTGTTTTATGGGCTCCAGTTCTCACGTGCGCAGTCCGTTCAGCTTACGAAATACTGCATGTCACATTTTGTCCGGTCCGGAAACGCACGAAACGCAACGAGAACGGAAACGCAACGCAATGCAGCTAGGGGGGAAAAAAAGAAAAAATTGTATTCTTGCTCCACTTATTATGATGTCATCAATGTTGACAAAAAATTAACTGTCAGCATCCGGACCAAAAATGCGTCAAAAACGCACTGCATCAGCAGCTCCACGTCTGCTGATCAGGACCTGATCTCATGTGAACAGGCCCTCAAAGTGTAGATGTAGAAAGCTGTGTGTGCGCTCGTGTGTGTGCTCGTGTGTGTGCTCGTGTGTGTGTGCGCGTGTGTGTGCGCGTGTGTGTGCGCGTGTGTGTGCTCATGTGTGTGTGCGTGTGTAAAACACACTGTGAGCATCCACAACGCTCGTGTCCTCTAAACTTGACATCCCCGCTGTTCACTACACCAAACCCGTCGCTTTACCGCTTTGCTGTGCTGCTTCCATCGGGCAACAACCGAAGCCAGTTCTCCTCCCCCCATTGTGTTTCATGAAAACGTATGACGTTCTAGAACCACAGATTTTACTAACACGCGGTAACTTTTTAACGCGTCCCGTATATATTTTATACATTTTAAAAAAAAAATGTTGCTTAGCGAGGTGCACGCGGGGTGCTGAGGATTATAAAAACTGCCCAATTTTATTAAAAATGAGACCTTGTGTTATTAATAGCTCCATAATTTCCCCTGATGGAGATGGACTGGACCCTAAATGTATGGGCTGGGTACAGGGCCGGATTTCCCACAAGGAGTAGAGGGGCGGCAGGCGTGTGGAATTCCTATCTCCGGATGCCCGGGGCATGCAGTTCCGGGAGCCGGGCGGGTAGTTGTTTTCTACATTTAGCCCTGCTTCGGGCAAACAGGGCTAAATGTACAGCGGGCACGCCGGCGCTTGTTTTGTGATGTCGCCGTATACAGCCTGCAGGTCTGCCATTCTCCATGGGGGGGTGTAGGTTTGCATTGAGGAACCTCTGGCCTTGGGGCAGCAGAGAGAGTAAATCCGGCCCTGGCTGGGTATATGTATGGGCTGGGTATCATGACACGAGCAGGGTGATGTAGATGCAGATATAAAGGAAAGACACCGGAGGTCATTGAAATGAATGTACAGTCTCCATGTTCCCTTTACTGGCTGCATGCTTGTTCCCGGTCATTGACTAATATACAGGAAGTCTTATGATGATAGCACTGCGGGGCTGCCGCTGCTGACTGCGCTCCCATGCTGCATTCATGCTCAGTGGCTTGCTAGGTAGAGAGGTCACGATGACGCTTTAAACGAGCGAACGCATCCCACACGTTTCTGTCCTTGAAGACTTGAATAAATTCTAACTCCAACCCAAAAATGTCCTTCACTTCCTGCCCCTGTGACACCAGTGAGAAATTTGTGCCGCGATCGGAAGACACGGACGGGACTAAAAACATAAATAAAAATGTATTTTTGTCTGTGTCCCCTTTTATGGAGAGGTTTACCATCACTTCCTGTCCTGACAGGAAGTGAGGGGAAATCTGCCTCACAGAGGAAGGAACGACGTTAAAGACCTGCCCAGGATTTTAGGGCTCCCCTGCCCTGTCCAACCAAAAAAAGCCTTGGCTGGGGGTTGGGCTTTATTGATAACATCCTCATAGCCCCATATTTCCATCCACTCGGGTCCCCATTCCCATGAATGAGCATTTCCTGGAGTCTGTGTCCCCCGTTCATCCAGCGTGCTGTGAATACTGGGAGTTGTAGTACAAATGGTTGGCAACCTCTTAACTCTTGGACTTTGTATGGTGACTTGTTTTGCCTCAAGCCAATGTTCATGTCATCACTACGCTATGTACTAATGTCCTCCGTGTGACCGCGGCATCAAATGCCACCAACATGATTCCCAGCGTTGGCTAATAATCCTCCATCAGCATATAAATCTATATTATATATATTATAATAATA
>NW_017308145.1:162832-164943 GCF_000935625.1 Nanorana parkeri | reverse complement strand
TATTAAAAATACAATTTGATTAAATTATTAAAATACAATTTGATTAAATTGTTAAAATAAAATTTGATTCAATTATTAAAAATACAATTTTATTAAATGTTTCAAATGAATTGAAAAATGTTTTTACATTTTTTTTATAATTTCTGTGAACAGTAAGGTCATCATAGGATATCTCTAGCTGAGTAAGCAATACCACTTTAGTGCATGACCCAGAAAATGTTTAAGGCCCCGTTCACACTGAGCGGTTCAACGCGCGATTTTTGCCGCAAAATCGCGCCTATTTCCGCGCGATAACGCTCTATGTAGCTTGTCCAATGCATTTCAATCGGGCCGTTCGCATCTCACAGCTCAATGTCGCCTGTAGCTCGTCGCTCGTACACGGCCCTTTTTTTGCGCGGATGTCGCGTGATTCAGCTCCAAAAGACTCTATGGTGTCGCGCACCATCGCGCACTACCGGCGATATTCGCGCTACAGAAGGGTCACTTTTGCTCTGCAAAACGGGAGGAAAGAATGATGTCGCAACAAGATCGCCGTTGATTGGTTACAGCCCAATGTAGCAGCGACGAAGTCCCGCCGAAAAAAACGTGCTACGTAGCGCGATAAAATGTCCACTGTCGCTCAATATCGCGCAATGTAGCTCAAAGCCGCTCAGCGCGGGAAAAAAAGCGCAATATCCATATCGCTCGGTGTGAATGGGGTGTAAGATGTGCGACACAAACATAAAATGTTTTAAAAGTGATACAAAATTAAAACAACTTTTTTGTCCTTTTTATTTTGTTTTTTAACACTTTTTGGAATATTTGAACCGAGGACTGATGGAGGGGGAGGGGGATATGGACATTTTAAAGGACAGCAAAGCGCTGATATGCGGGGGACGGTCTTTTTCCGGCTGTAGGGGGGACGTTTTTTTTTTACAGTGGCTCCCGGGTTTTTGTATTGCTGGAGGTGTAACGGAAGCGGACGGATGTGCTCGCTCACTGCAATGCCCACCAACAGTCTCACTGGAGCCCCCTACGTGAGGGAGAACGATCCACCGCCACCGTTCCAAGAGGTCGTCACTTTGGAATTCCTGTCGTTTCAATTTGCTGTGTACATTTTAATTCACTTGCTGCGGCGTCTCAGTATACCGCGAGCTGTAGCTCCCTATATACTGAGCCTAGGGTGACGGGAGGACGCTAGTTTGTGTCCTCTCGTTACCCTTAGGCCCCGTTCACACTTAGCGATTTATGGTGCGGTAAGTCCCGCGATATCGCGGCAATTTACCGCGCGATATCGCTCGCCAATGCTTCTCAATGGAGCAAAGGGTCGTGCGTCGCTACAGCAGGACCCTTTTTGGAGCGGATTTAGCCGCGATTCAAGCTTGCTCAATGCATTTGCGCATGATATCGCGCAAAATGCAAATCGCGCGACAAATGCGCGATTTGCGAATCGCGCAGTGTGAATGGGGCCTAAGGAGAACTATGGGGAAAAGCCTTAACCCCATAGTTCTCCTTTAAGCATAAAGAACAAGGATTGTCCAAGGGCGGCAAAAGGTTGGCGCCGACGCTAAATCTTTTCATGAGACGGTAAGTTACAGAGTCTCTCCACATTTATACAGTAACACATCTTTAATGCACATTGTGTTGCGCTTTTTCTGTATGTTTGCAGATTTATTTATTTTTTTTCCCGGACAAACAAAGCTTTAATTTGATATCGTCTTGGGGAAATTATTTTTGTTTTATTTATGTAACAAAACGTAAAGAAAAAAAAACACTTTTTTTTTAACTTTGATCATTTTTTTTTTTTAAATAAAAAAAGTGTTACAATAAACCAAATGTATACATTCTATCCTTTAAAAAGAAGAAAAAAAACACAAACTTTTTTTTTTAACTTTGATCAGTTTAAAAAAAATAAAAATCGTGTTACTGTAAATAAAATGTATACATTTGTATTCTTTAATGTTTCCATTTATAATGAGACTGTGATTCCGGTACCAAACATTACAAAGTTATTTACCAATTAAATAAAGCTGTTTTTTTTTTTCTTCTTCTTTATTGAACCACAAAAAAAATAATGATACAAAACAAAAGAAAATGGGATTTTTTTTTTTTTTAAACAGACATATGAAACA
>NW_017308145.1:161091-161734 GCF_000935625.1 Nanorana parkeri | reverse complement strand
GGATGGGGGAGGGGGGGGGGGGGACGTGACTGGCCGCACAGAGTCCTGACCTCAACCCCATAGAACACCTTTGGGATGAATTAGAGGCGGAGACTGCGAGCCCGGCCTTCTCCTCCAACATCAGTACCTGACCGCACAAATAGTCCAACGTTGCCATAGACACACTCCTAAACCTTGTGGACGCCTTCCCAGAAGAGGCGGAGCTGTTATAGCGGCAAAAGGGCGGAGCCAACCGAATACTGAACCCTACGGACTAAGACTGGGATGCCATTAAAGTTCATGTGCGTGTAAATGCGTCCCAATACTTTTGGCAATATAGTGTATGTATCTATATACATACGCGCACACATTTACTTAGGTTGACTTAACTGATACCATATGCAGATGGAAGGTTACTCCTTTGATCTCAATATAAATAGAATGAGAGTAAACAGACGTATGATGTACGCCCTGTGTGCTTCTATGAGGTTTTTGTGTGGCATAAGTTACACCCCCGAAGTCCCTGGAGTTACTCTTTGTTCCACAAATGGATATTAGAAATGGGGAGGTTTGGGGTTTGCCGCTACCATGAGCTTATAATGAACCCCTGGGATTCTGGAAGTTTGCAAATCACACAATTTTGGGTGAAGACTTTGCAGGTTCA
>NW_017308145.1:159534-161076 GCF_000935625.1 Nanorana parkeri | reverse complement strand
AACCAGATTCCCCAAAAATGGGCCCTTTCATTCCAACTGATTCTTAAAATATTTTTTAGCTTAAAAAATGTTTTAATTTTAGCCCCGGTATGTAGTTTAGCCCCCCTCTCCCCTCCCCCGCTCATGTGGTAAAACAGGTTATAAAGTGACAATAGATCAACTTGTGTTATTTAAGTTCTTTTGAAGGAGGGGGGTACAGACCAGAGATACCTGCGCCTCCCTCCCCCCTCTTCTGCGAGTTTCACCGGTGCCGTCAGTGGCACTCGGGGAATGTCGCCCGACTCCATTCCTTACAAATTCTCATTCTCTGTCCCCTGAACTATGCCTATTACACACGTAGACCCGAATGACAGGAATTGATAAGAAACTTAACTTCTCACCGTTCTTTGTGGTATTGCACACACAAGTAACAGTCAATAAAGTTATTTTACGGTCGAGTACATACTGAGCGCCACTCATCCGGGGCTCAGAGGGGCTTTTGGAGCATTTTATGGCCAGTGTGCCAACTCTCCCGGTGGGGAGGACCACCAAGGGGCAGCTTTGTTAGGGTCACCATAGATTGGTGATGCTTAACGTAGAACGGCCATTGGTGTTCAGTGAAAGGGAGGTCAGTGCAGAAGGGTCCCTGAAATTTCTGATCATTAGAGGAAGGACCCTTTACATGGTGGTCAGTGGTGGGAGGGTCCCCTTAAACTGGTAGTCAATGGAAGAAGGTGACCAATGGGAAGGATGTTTCCTATGTTAAGAGACGGGTCCCCTTAAATTGGTAGTCAATGGAAGAAGGTGGCCAATGGGAAGAATGTTTCCTATGGTAAGAGAAGGGCCCCCTTGAACTGGTGGTCAATGGAAGATGGTGGCCAATGGGAAGAATGTTTCCTATGGTAAGAGAAGGGCCCCCTTAAACTGGTAGTCAATGGAAGATGGAAGAAGGTGGCCAATGGGAAGAATGTTTCCTATGGTAAGAGAAGGGCCCCCTTGAACTGGTGGTCAATTGAAGATGGAAGAAGGTGGCCAATGGGAAGAATGTTTCCTATAGTAAGAGACGGGCCCCCTTAAATGGGTAGTCAATGGAAGAAGGTGGCCAATGGGAAGAATGTTTCCTATGGTAAGAGACGGGCCCCCTTAAACTGGTAGTCAATGGAAGAAGGTGGCCAATGGGAAGAATGTTTCCTATGGTAAGAGAAGGGCCCCCTTAAACTGGTAGTCAACAGAAGATGGAAGAAGGTGGCCAATGGGAAGAATGTTTCCTATGGTAAGAGAAGGACCCCCTTAAACTGGTAGTCAATTGAAGAAGGTGGCCAATGTGAAGAATGTTTCCTATGGTAAGAGATGGGCCCCCTTAAACTGGTAGTCAACGGAAGAAGGAAGAAGTTGGCCAATGGGAAAAAGGTTTCCTATGTTAAAGGAAGGGCCCCCTTAAACTGGTACTCAGTTGGAGAAGGTGGCCAATGTTTCCTTCGTTGGTGGTCAGTGGAAAGAATGCCCCTATGGTATTGGTCAAAGGATAAAATTTGCCCCCCCCCCCCCCTTCCTTACAAAGCA
>NW_017308145.1:157914-158827 GCF_000935625.1 Nanorana parkeri | reverse complement strand
GGAAAAAATGCCCCTATGGGATTGGTCAAAGGATAAAATTTGCCCCCCCCCCCCCCTTAGCTAAAAAGGTCATTTATGTCAGTGGTTACTTATCTGGACGGCAGACTCATGGCCCAAGGCACCACTAACAACCTGTGAAGGAACCCTATCATTCCATGGAACCCTGGTTGAGATAGACTGACTTAGAGGGCATAGGGGGACCTCACTTATGTCCTCGGGCACCACCAAAGGGCCACACATCAAATCCAGTATATGTATTGCTATGTAAACTGTCAGAGACTGCAGACATATTGCAGGTGGTAGCCATAGACTGAGGTCATGGTACACGTGTGGTTCGGGACATGTTACAAGAGACTACTAAAGTTCACTGCCGTTAGACCCCCTATAGAGCTCAGTTTTCCCACGTCTGGTGCATGGCAAGTACCAAAGGGCTGCAAGTGGCCCTCGAACCGCAGGTTGGCACCAAGGCCACAGATGATCTAATTGAAAGGGATCCTCCTACCTTCAACCTTCGCTTGTGATTATTGGACCTCCGGCAGTCATATATGTTCATTATCACCTTGGAAAATGACCCGGCTTGTTCCCCCATCAAGCAAGGTGCCACTGTAATCCACGGGGATGTATCCGGGCAAGTCCTTCTCTGGCAGATCTCTGTCAATTGTTGGCCAAATATAGGCAACAGACCTTGAGTTCAATCCAGAGAAATCCCCACCACAATTCACCGACCACTGGAGGGAAATCTCCCCGTTGTGGGAGGGGCAGAGACACAAACTACTGGGGGGAATCTCACCATTGTGGGAGGGGCAGAGACACAAACTACTGGAGGAAATCTCACCATTGTGGGAGGGGCAGAGACACAAACTACTGGAGGAAATCTCACCATTGTGGGAGGGGCAGAGACACAAACTACTGG
>NW_017308145.1:154140-156652 GCF_000935625.1 Nanorana parkeri | reverse complement strand
ACACAAACTACTGGGGGAAATCTCACCATTGTGGGAGGGGCAGAGACACAAACTACTGGGGGAAATCTCACCATTGTGGGAGGGGCAGAGACACACACTACTGGAGGGAAATCTCACCATTGTGGGAGGGGCAGAGGCACAAACTACTGGAGGAAATCTCACCATTGTGGGAGGGGCAAAGGCAAACTATTGCCTGTAATTCTCAGTATTTGGCTGCCCGATGTGTATATATAATGACAATGAGTAAAATGTAAATGATCAAAGATCAAAACTCAAAGGCGTACATCCCCTTAAAGCCGAAGAGATAAGAACAGTCAGCGTCTATAGATGTATATGCATTCTATGCAACGTACAATGGAGGCTGACAAGAGAACCAGCTTGACCAGCTCACCTTGTCCCTCACCAGGGTGTCAAATGCAGATTAAAGAGGACCTGTCTATAGGGGATGTGTGCTGGGTGAGGTGTCAGAGCATTCAAAAATATTAAAACCTTAAATCTCAGAATCTCAGAAAAATGCCCTCTATGTAGCCATCCCAACTCCAAGGATGAGATGGAGGGGGGGAACCCGGCAGGATTTTGGATAGGGTTCGGTCTGTGGCCCCATCTTGGTGTCTCCAGGCTGGGGAATGGGGGCCATGTGAGCGCTCTCCTCCCTACACCTGAAATGACACCGCTCTGGATTCCTGCCATTCCGCCCGCTGATAACATATACAAGACCAGAGCTGACTGACAGGTTCGGGGGGATTCCATTACCAGGGCGGTGACCTTCCCCTGTGCCAGCCAGGAACCGGATCAGCGACAACCTGTTATCTCAGACAAACAGCTAGGACTGCCGCTAAGAACCTGGGCAAGGACCGGCATAAAGTGCACCTGTCCTCCCACCATCACACACCAAACCTTGTTCTTTGCTTTATAGGGAAAGGTTCAATTCCAATGCCGTTTATTTATCGATGTTTGTGCCTCCTTCACTTCCTGTCCTGGAGATGCAACAGGAGGTGAGAAGACATTCCCTCTTAGTTGTCACCGGTTCAGTTGTTCCTGAAATCCGTTGTGTCTGTGAAATACAGAACACTGTGCAAATCAGATACCCCATATAATACTCGATACGTCCTTATACAGGTGAAACTCGAATAATTAGAATATCGTGCAAAGTTCATTTATTTCACTAATGCAACTTATGCGGTGAAACTTCTCCTGTATGATGAAATATCTGTCCTTATATAAACCTCAGGTGGAGGCTGCTGAACCTCTAACACATTCTGCATCTTTCTTTTCCACCAACCAGTTTAACCTCCTCAGCCTGTAAACACATCACATCCCCAAGTCAAGGGGTTAAACCATCCTTGTGTCAGGTATGTGGACCAAAGTTAAGGTGGACCCCTGGTCTCCGCCCTCCCAAATTTCTATGCACCACCTAAGAGTGGAGACCCAACACGACCCCACCCCATAGCCGGGCTCCATGCTCCATAGAGGGCTCCAGCAGAGGCTATAAGTATCAGTGAAGGGGCGAGGCCGAGACATTCCCCCTGAGACTGAGCTGGAGGACAGGTGAGTACAGGTGAACCCTGCATGTCTCTGCGACTCCAAGAGGACTGAACCCCAATATTGTAAGGTATTGATTGCCTGATAGGAATGCTGCACCTGCGCCAGGTCACCGGGACTGATGGAAGTCTGGAAGTTTTGTGTTGGGGCAGCAAATGTGGAAGATTTTGTCTGGAAAAGTTCTCGCATGCAGAGCTGTTCAGCTGAGCAATGAATCCCCATTCTACCTTTTTAATAGTTTCTAAACTGATCTACAAAGAAAGATTCACTTTGCACACGTGGTTCAGGTTTTGCATCCAAATTTTGTCAGGGATCATCCCTTAAAATGAAAAAAAAAAAGCTATTTGTTTTTGGGCATTGCGAGTCCCTGCCGTCCTTTGAACCAGGATAGTGTTTGACGGAGATGCTGCCATTTAAGATTCGATTTGTGTTGCCTGTTGTAATTTGGATTCACTTTGTGTAGGAGCTGAAAATATTATGTTTGTTGGGCAAATACATTTTTCCAAGTTGATTGCGATCCATGTGCAGATTGGTGTGAAAGATCTCCTGTGTGACCCTGTCTGACAAATAATGAAGTGTTATGGACCGTTAGGGTTATAGGCTGTATATCTTTTATAACTGAAATACAACAGTGTGAACAAAATAATAAAACAATGTATTTATCTTTATCATTTTATATTTATATTTCTTTATAATGTTATGCTATTTAATCTGATGTTCTGATGACGGTGGTATCCCAGTCAGGACCATTAGCGATTGCTCTCGAATCTTCTCCTGCATGTTTGCAGGTAATGGCAAAAGTCAAGTTATAAGTTCATCAATTATTGAAGCGAAGGATCCGAATTTGTTGTCGCGGCTCCGGAATCCCTTTATCATGACAGTCAAGAGGGAAGATAATTGGGACTTTCCGGGGAACGCAACATAAAGGACACACATTGCAAAATATATATATTTGTTTAAGGAATACGGT
>NW_017308145.1:148595-151874 GCF_000935625.1 Nanorana parkeri | reverse complement strand
TGTGTGTATGTGTGTGTGTGTGTATATGTGTGTGTGTGTGTTTCCTTGCAATGTGTGTTCTATTTGTTATCTTCGCTCTGACTTTTTGTCATGATAAAGGGATTCCAGAGCTGCGACAACAAATGAGTTGTGTTGGGTCCTACACTTCAATGATTGATTACCACGTTATAGATGTTTCCTCAATGTTAAAGTGACACTAAACTCCAGAGTTCAATCCTAAAAATACAATCGAGTCCCTTCACTCTAAACAACAATGTATCTTATTTGTGTGTCACTCGGCTGTAGATCCTCCAATCATCGGACACTGCTGACACTGTCCTTCCTTCTGGAGGGTGACTACGTCTGTTCCCCATGCTCTCTGTGTGTGTTGTAAAGTAGTCACCGCTCCAAGCCCGCTCCCGGGATGGACTACAATCTCAGGTTCAGTTTACTGATTTGTATTGAGCTTATAGTCTTTGGAGCGGTGACTACTTTACAACACACAGGGACCATGGGGAACAGAGACGTAGCCCCCCCCTCCAGAAGGAAGGACAGTGTCAGCACCAATTCAGTAGTTCAGATAGCAAATGAGAACCTGACAGAGGGTCTATCCCTTCCCCACTTATCCAACCGAAAAGAAGCGGTCAGCCCTGCAGCCTCCATATTAAAGGCTCTGCAAAGGCATCACGTATTGCATGCGTCTTCCATTCCTGAGATGTGGGGGCTGCATTAGTTTTCCTTTATCAGGCTTCATTCCCCTTTCCTGGTGATCCTGCCTGTAACATACTTCCTGTCCTAGGGTGACAACACTCACTGTGCTGCATCAGGACCATGGAAACAGGACAGGACTGCATGACACTCTTGTCTTCTCTTCTCTAGAGGGGGAAGGTGTTCTGTAGTCAGAGATAGCTGGGTACAATGTAACTGATAGAGTGCCGCACAGGAAGGTTATCGGCTCACAGGATTTCCGGCAGGATCAGCAGGTGTTTTTGCACTTCTTAAACGGCTCTAACCAAAGGCTTTCAATGTTCTATGTAACAGATACAAATGGAGCGGAGGAGAAGTTCATTGTCGGGGTGTACATCCCCTTTAAGGTGCCATTTATAAGAGGGTCTGAGAGAAGTTGTGCTGAGCCCGTGTTTTTGTATCTCCCGCAGGTGACGCAGCCTGAAGATGTCGGGGAAGGGGACTTCCGGCCTCGTGCCGATCATTGTATTTGGAAATGTGATTATAATGGTGAGTAGAGGGGGAGGGGGGGGGTATTAAAGTGGACCTGTCATCAGACATGTAGCATGCTCAGTAATGTCAGCGTAACTCTTCCAGGTATTTATTACCGGTCGTAGGACTCCCCCTGACAACGCCTCCATCTGCTTTTCTATGCAGAAGGACGGCGCTGTCTTTGTTCAGGCATCACCCAGGGTCACCGTGTACTTGCCGGGCTGAGATGTCGGCTCATATGACACAATCAAGGAAATCCCGGGGTCTGTGCAGTTCCTGGCTGTGTGCAAAAACAAAGTCTGACACAGATCAGCCCCCTGCTTCAGCATCTCACTTGGTGACTTGTTACAATGTAGCAGACTGATCACTGGGGGAGGGGAGACTGAGGAAATGCTTCCTCCTGCCTGCAGCAGACTGATCACTGGGGGAGGGGAGACTGAGGAAATGCTTCCTCCTGCCTGCAGCAGACTGATCACTGGGGGAGGGGAGACTGAGGAAATGCTTCCTCCTGCCTGCAGCAGACTGATCACTGGGGGAGGGGAGACTGAGGAAATGCTTCCTCCTGCCTGCAGCAGACTGATCACTGGGGGAGGGGAGACTGAGGAAATGCTTCCTCCTGCCTGCAGCAGACTGATCACTGGGGGAGGGGAGACTGAGGAAATGCTTCCTCCTGCCTGCAGCAGACTGATCACTGGGGGAGGGGAGACTGAGGAAATGCTTCCTCCTGCCTGCAGCAGACTGATCACTGGGGGAGGGGAGACTGAGGAAATGCTTCCTCCTGCCTGCAGCAGACTGATCACTGGGGGAGGGGAGACTGAGGAAATGCTTCCTCCTGCCTGCAGCAGACTGATCACTGGGGGAGGGGAGACTGAGGAAATGCTTCCTCCTGCCTGCAGCAGACTGATCACTGGGGGAGGGGAGACTGAGGAAATGCTTCCTCCTGCCTGCAGCAGACTGATCACTGGGGGAGGGGAGACTGAGGAAATGCTTCCTCCTGCCTGCAGCAGACTGATCACTGGGGGAGGGGAGACTGAGGAAATGCTTCCTCCTGCCTGCAGCAGACTGATCACTGGGGGAGGGGAGACTGAGGAAATGCTTCCTCCTGCCTGCAGCAGACTGATCACTGGGGGAGGGGAGACTGAGGAAATGCTTCCTCCTGCCTGCAGCAGACTGATCACTGGGGGAGGGGAGACTGAGGAAATGCTTCCTCCTGCCTGCAGCAGACTGATCACTGGGGGAGGGGAGACTGAGGAAATGCTTCCTCCTGCCTGCAGCAGACTGATCACTGGGGGAGGGGAGACTGAGGAAATGCTTCCTCCTGCCTGCAGCAGACTGATCACTGGGGGAGGGGAGACTGAGGAAATGCTTCCTCCTGCCTGCAGCAGACTGATCACTGGGGGAGGGGAGACTGAGGAAATGCTTCCTCCTGCCTGCAGCAGACTGATCACTGGGGGAGGGGAGACTGAGGAAATGCTTCCTCCTGCCTGCAGCAGACTGATCACTGGGGGAGGGGAGACTGAGGAAATGCTTCCTCCTGCCTGCAGCAGACTGATCACTGGGGGAGGGGAGACTGAGGAAATGCTTCCTCCTGCCTGCAGCAGACTGATCACTGGGGGAGGGGAGACTGAGGAAATGCTTCCTCCTGCCTGCAGCAGACTGATCACTGGGGGAGGGGAGACTGAGGAAATGCTTCCTCCTGCCTGCAGCAGACTGATCACTGGGGGAGGGGAGACTGAGGAAATGCTTCCTCCTGCCTGCAGCAGACTAATAACATTACTGATGAGGGATATGATCTAGTCGGGGGACCCTGATATACATTATTATTATACAGTTTGCGCAGCGCTTTACAAGATGGGGGAGACGGTTACAGTACAATTTCAGTACAATAGGGTTAGGAGGGCCCCGATCCTAGGAGCTCACAATCTAGCAGAGGGCGGTGTCCTGGTCTGATTTCGGGGTGTGTGGTAACGGGAGATCTATTCTATCTTGTAGTCTGACCAGTCCGGGTCAATCATTAAGCCCCCCGCAGCGGATACTCGCCGCGATTTTGTTGTGTTTATAGAGAACTTGTCTTTCCTGTTC
>NW_017308145.1:140618-145997 GCF_000935625.1 Nanorana parkeri | reverse complement strand
TGTGTGTGTATGTGTATGTGTGTGTATGTGTGTGTATATATAGATCTAGAGATAGATATATAATGTGTTTTTATTCAGCGCATCGCTTTAAATGCAAACCGTTTTGTGTGCTCTCAAACAAGTTGTATAAAACCCAGTGCTGCCCGTGGGTGGGTATGGACGGGTATCCATGGCATGAAACGAGCACATATTTGGGGACAGGTGCCCGGGGCCGGGGTAGTAGTGATGCCTTCCTTATGGCCGTGTAGTAGGAGCAAAGACGACATCCTAAGGGAGGGGTGCGCAGCTCCAGCTGTTATGGAAGGAAGAGCCCCATGAGGCATTGCAAGCCTGATCGTTACAGGCCGGACTCCCAGGGGCAGGGGCATGTTGGGGTTTGTAGTTAAAGCGCAGCCGGAGTTGCCCACACTTGCTCTAAGGCAGTGGTGGCGAACCTCGGCACTCCAGCTGTTTTGGAACTACAAGTCCCATGAGGCATTGCAAGGCTCTGACAGCCATAAGCATGACTCCCGGAGGCAGATGCATGTTGGGATTTGTAGTTTTGGCACAGCTGGAGTGCCGAGGTTCGCCATCACTGCCCTAAGGGAACTAGGAATTCTTATATCGGACTCGTTTACAGGGGTTCTAATAGTGTTTCTAAAGCCCAAACTTTATCTGGTGAGGGGACTTGTCAGGTTTTTATGTTTTGCAATCTGTGTCCTTTATTTTCCTTCACTTCCTGTCCTGTTCCTTACTAGCTGATAGGTGTTGTGTGTATTCTGCATCTATAATCATGTACACGTATATGATATACTTATCCCCATCCTTTTTAGGTGTGTTTTATCCATGGTGTACACGCACACGCATATACATATACGCACACTGATATACATATACGCGCACGCATATACATATACGCACACTGATATACATATACGCGCACGCATATACATATACGCACACTGATATACATATACGCGCACGCATATACATATACGCACACTGATATACATATACGCGCACGCATATACATATACGCACACTGATATACATATACGCGCACGCATATACATATACGCACACTGATATACATATACGCGCACGCATATACATATACGCACACTGATATACATATACGCGCACGCATATACATATACGCACACTGATATACATATACGCGCACGCATATACATATACGCACACTGATATACATATACGCGCACGCATATACATATACGCACACTGATATACATATACGCGCACGCATATACATATACGCACACTGATATACATATACGCGCACGCATATACATATACGCACACTGATATACATATACGCGCACGCATATACATATACGCACACTGATATACATATACGCGCACGCATATACATATACGCACACTGATATACATATACGCGCACGCATATACATATACGCACACTGATATACATATACGCGCACGCATATACATATACGCACACTGATATACATATACGCGCACGCATATACATATACGCACACTGATATACATATACGCGCACGCATATACATATACGCACACTGATATACATATACGCGCACGCATATACATATACGCACACTGATATACATATACGCGCACGCATATACATATACGCACACTGATATACATATACGCGCACGCATATACATATACGCACACTGATATACATATACGCGCACGCATATACATATACGCACACTGATATACATATACGCGCACGCATATACATATACGCACACTGATATACATATACGCGCACGCATATACATATACGCACACTGATATACATATACGCGCACGCATATACATATACGCACACTGATATACATATACGCGCACGCATATACATATACGCACACTGATATACATATACGCGCACGCATATACATATACGCACACTGATATACATATACGCGCACGCATATACATATACGCACACTGATATACATATACGCGCACGCATATACATATACGCACACTGATATACATATACGCGCACGCATATACATATACGCACACTGATATACATATACGCGCACGCATATACATATACGCACACTGATATACATATACGCGCACGCATATACATATACGCGCACGCATATACATATACGCGCACATATATATATATACACACACACACACACACACTTTAAGATCAGTGATGGTCAGTTTGAGATCACATTATGCTTTGCTTTTATCTATCCATATATGTGAGCACACAGCGCACATCTCCGACACCTGCGTACGTAGGCCATAAGAATCGGATCGCCTACCCTTGTACACCGGATAGAACTGACCTTTCCAGAGTAGTTAAAGCTAAAACGTAATTTAAGTCTAACCCCTTTTCGGTTTTTATTGCGTTCGTGTCCCATTGGGGATTTACGCTTCACTTCCTGTCCTGAAGACACAATAGAAAGAGACAGGAAGTCACCTTTTCGTCCTCATTGGCTCAGGCGTCCCCATTAGATGAGTTCCCCTTGCCTCCTGTTTCGAATTTCCAATCGCTTTCTGTCCCAGTCCCATGGCCACGCATCAAATATGGTTTTATCCGCTTTTCTGACCCATCCGGGTTCTCATTCCAGCTCTGCGGCCTGGCGCTGTTCGCCGAAACCATCTGGGCCACGACAGACCCGTACTACGTGTACCCGGTGCTGGGGGTGACGGGCAAAGATGACGTCTTCGCTGGTGGCTGGATTGGAATCTTCTGCGGTTTCAGCTTTTTCCTTTTGGGAGTGTATGGCATTGCGGCGGCGGTGAAGGGCAGCCGCACCATGCTCATTGTGGTAGGTCGTCAGCTGACTGGTTTGGCACCAATGGGATGGCAATGTGGATTATAACTCTCCATTTGATTTCCTCTCTAGTATCTGGTGCTGATGATGGTCGTCTATATATTCGAATCTGCTTCCTGCATAACGTCCTTCACTCACCGGGACTATGTAAGTCGTGGATATATCTGACTGGCCTTTTGTGGGAGGGGGAGGAGGGGGGGAGGCATAAAGCATCAGATGGGCTGTACTAAAAATGGAGGCTTACCATTGGTTTAGGCAAAAATTAGCAGAATCGGGCGTTTCCAGCACCTTGATTTTGAGTCGTGGTGCTGGAGTTGGCATTGGATAGTCTTTGCCATAGCAGGTCCCAGAGAATGAATGGTAACATGTAACCTATGGGGTTAAGCTTTATAGAGGGTCAATAAGTGTAAGGATTGCAGGAAGGTTTTGGGTTGGTATCTGGGAACGTGAGCGCATTCACCAGCAGGATTGGTGTTTTCAGTTATAGTTGGAATTACAGGCAGTCTTTGGGTTATGGAAAGGGTTGGGTGTTGGGTTTACATGGTGGGTTTGGTGTTGGGTTTATAGAAAGGTTGGTGTGCGGGTTACTGTTGAGGTTACAGGCTGGGTTAGTCTTGGAGGATACAGGGAGGGTTAGGTGTGAGGTCTTCATGGAGGGTTTGGTATCAGGGTTACAGGGAGGGTTGGGTGGGATTTATGGCAAGGGGTATGTGGGTTATTGAGGTTACAGGCTGGGTTAGTCTTGGGGGATAGGGAGGTTTGGTTGTAGGGTCTTTGAGGGTTTGGTGTTGGGGTTACAAGGAAGGTTGGGTGTGAGTTATGGGAAGGGTTTGTATGTGGGTTAGTCTTGGGGTATACAGGGAGGTGTGGGGTCTTTGAAGTTTTTGTGTGAGTTATGGGAAGGATTGGTATATGGGTTGAGGTTACAGGCTGAGTTAATCTTGGGGTTACAGGAAGGGTTGAGTGTGGGTTCTTTCCTAAGGATTTGGTTTTGGGGTTACGGGGAAGGTTAGGTAATATTTATGGGAATAGTAGGTGTGTGGGTTACTGTTGAGGTTATAGATTGGGGGTTACAGGGAGGATTGAGTGTGGGGTCTTTGCTGAGGGTTCGGTGTTGGGGTTACGGGGAAGGTTGGGTGTGAGTTATGGGAAGGATTGGTGTATGGGTTACTGTTGAGGTTACAGGCTGGGTTTATCTTGGGGTTACAGGGAGTGTTGCGTGTGGGTTCTTTGCTGGGGTTGCAGGGACGGTTGGCTGTGAGTTATGGGAAGGGTTGGTGTGTCGTTTACTATTGAAGTTTACAGCTGGGTTAGCCTTGGAGTTGGGAGAGGGTTGAGTGTTGGTGTTAAAGGTAAGGTTGGGTGTGAATTATAGGGAGGGTTGGTGTTTGTGTTACTGTTGAGGCTACAGGCTTCATTAGTCTTGGGGATACAGAGGGTTGGTGTATGGGTTACTGTTGAGGTTACAGGCTGGGTTTATCTTGGGGTTACAGGGAGTGTTGCGTGTGGGTTCTTTGCTGGGGTTGCAGGGACGGTTGGCTGTGAGTTATGGGAAGGGTTGGTGTGTCGTTTACTATTGAAGTTTACAGCTGGGTTAGCCTTGGAGTTGGAGAGGGTTGAGTGTTGGTGTTGGTGTTGGTGTTAAAGGTAAGGTTGGGTGTGAATTATAGGGAGGGTTGGTGTTTGTGTTACTGTTGAGGCTACAGGCTGCATTAGTCTTAGGGATACAGAGGGTTGGTGTGTGGGTTACAGGCTGTGTAGCTTTTTTTTAAAGAACAGTGTGTAAAGTTCATGGACCATACCAATCCAATCAGAAACAATATTTCATAAATTAACCGATGAAAGCTATTGATTTTCTCTGGGTTTGCACATTGTTCGGCCATTCTGGCTGTTGTTTCAGAGTTTGGTCTTTGTTCTATGTTCTCCATAATTGGTCTCGTGCAGGTCGCTTGAACTGTGTCCTGCTCACTCATGGTCTCTTTCCAGATGGTGAACTCCAATGTGATAAAGCAGCAGATGCTTACTTACTATGCAGCGAACGATACAGCTCAGGGCCGTGAGATTACCTTCTTCTGGAACAGACTTATGCTGGAGGTAAGTACAAGGAGTTCTGCTCTAGTGACTTGGTTGTCTCCATTTTGGTGGAGCGACCTGGAATTTTTAAAAATCAGGACTGTTGTTAAAGGATAGCATTGGTTTCCCGGAGAAGGTCCTGTTGGGTGAGAAATTTGTAACTCAAAACTTTAGCCGGCCCCCTCATAATATTGGTGTTTTGTTTGATTGCCCTGATCATTTGACGTTCTACTTATTTGCCCATTAGACATAGGCGACGACAAAAAAAATGTTTTATTTGGTTTGTTTCAGATTCTTCATCATTTTGTTTTCGGATTTGGGTTTTCGAAAGTCAATTCGTTTCGGATTTTGACGAATCCGAAATTTTCATAATTTCGGATGAGTAAAAATTATATTTACAAACTCATTTTCGATGCAGCAAAGTGACAATTTTTCTTTTGAAAGTCCACAGAAACAATTAAAAAAAAAAAACAGCGTCTTGTTCCCCATCTCCCCCCCCCCCCCCCCACTT
>NW_017308145.1:130143-139890 GCF_000935625.1 Nanorana parkeri | reverse complement strand
GGGGGGGGGGGGGGGGGGGGGGACCCCCTGGTAAAGCACCTTGTCCCCATGTCTGAGGGCAAGGGCCATTCTTCCAACAACCCTGGCCCCATTGGTTGTGGGCAGGGAGGCTTCTAGGAATGTGAGTGCCCCTTTTATAAAGGGGCACCCAGATGCTGCCCCCCCCCCTTGTGAATGAGTAATGGGTAGTTACGCCTACTCATTTACCAAATACAGTAAAATTGTACATCACACTACCGGAGTAACCGGTACCACAACCGTGGGCAAAAGGTGCTTTGCCAGCCCCCCCACACGCTTCCTGACAAAGCACCCTCCCTATGTTAAAAGCATGTCGCCTGGCATGGTGTAGGAGGGGGGAAGCCACTGGTGTTGGGGTCCACCCTATAATTTCTTACCAGACCCTTGATCCAAGCAGCAGCCTGGCAGAGCAGGAAAGGGTCTGGGGAGTGGAGTCCGTGCTGCTTTCTTTTTTTCTTTAACAATTATTCAGAATGACATTCGGAAAAAATTTGGGATGCATCCGCTATTTTCGTTAATCGTTCAATTTGGATATGTTCGGATTCATCACCTCTTCATTTGGGAAAGTCAGATGCATCTGAATGACCAAATTTTGGAAAATTTGTACGAACGCAACCAATCGCACATGTCTATTGGCCATTAGGCGAAAGCTCCGCCCCAAAACTTAAAAGCTGGTTTTGTGTTCAAAGATGATCTGCTGATGCGGCTAACTGAATCGTCTAACATGCAATGTGAATTCTTGCCCTGCAGAGAAGTTGCTGCGGTGTGGACGGGCCTGTTGACTGGGTCAGCTACACCTCCGCTTTCCGCTTTCAGTATAATGAGGCCACTGCACCTTGGCCGTTCTGGTGCTGCACGAGAGATAACAACTTTCAGATCGTAAATGAAGCCGGCTGCCGTGTGGGATTGCCACCATACATCTTCGACAAGGTAAGAAGACTGACCTATCAGCCATGATGACATCCCAAGCCCCTCCTTCTGCGTACACACTAGCCAATCTGTAGAGTGTAATACTGGGGTGGAATTTATCCTCAGTGGGACTTCTGATCAGATGGTGATTGCTTCTTCCATGGCCACACATGGTACAATCTTCATTTTATTCACATACAGCTATGCAGTATGAAGGGCCTAAGCTGTCATGCTATTCCTTATATGAACTGGCCACTCATTTTGTAACCCAATTGTACAAATTTCCTTCAATTTGGCAACTGTGCCATACGAGAACTTACTAGATTATCAATAGGTGGGCCATAACATCAAATAGCTGCTGGCAGATCAGAAGGGGATGTGCACACCTTACTTATTAGGTGCTGGAGGTCTTCTATTGAGGGATGCCTCCTAACGAGGATGGAAAATTTGATGGCCTACCTTCATAATACTTGAGCAGTATGGCGCCCCTTGGGAGCATGGACATGCTGGCATTTAAGCCACTCGCATTCACTTGACTTCTATAGACCCCAAACTTCTATTGCCTGGACATCCAATGATGGCCCAATAGACAATTTCCCAAACTGGAGCCAGCTAGAGTGTCTGCCATGCCACTATCTGCCATGCCATCCCATGTGTGGTCAGTTTTGGACTTGCAATCGCTATATTAAATATGCAAAACAAGAACAGTTGAGATACAAGATGTTTATTTTCATTTCTTCCAGGGTTGTTCTGACCACATAATACATGCAATCGACAGTTACACTTGGGGCATCTCCTGGTTTGGGTTCGCTATCCTAATGTGGACGGTAAGTTGGACTTTGTCCTGAAGGCTTTAAAATAATCTTTTACTGACCTGTGAAGATGGGTTCTTCCAGAACACTGTAGTGAGACGAATTGTATGGAAGAATGACCTCAATAAAATGGCAATGCAGAGGTTCTTCTCATGGATTGTGCACCATAGACCCTCTATGGCGCCCTGTTAAGACGGCCTTTGTAAAATTATGGATTAACTTGATTTGAAACTTCACATTTCAACCCACATTTTCTGCCTAGTGTTTTCTAAAGTATTGGGGAGGGTTAAGAACCCCCCAAGGTTTTTATGGTGTTTTCTGTAACTACTTGGAGGATTACCCTCACTTAATGGATGGTCACGAAGACAAAGTGAGCAAACGCTCTCCTTTGTGGGCACAGACCAGTATTTATTTTTCACTTACCTTGAGCAGGGAAGGGTTATGATCTTGGCCAGGTTTACATTAACCTGTGTCCCCATTGGGGATAGCTCAATTCTTGTGTGGTTACAAAGACGGGAGGGTAAAAAGAGCAGGGAATGCAGATGGCAACATAAACCTGGCCAAGATCTTAACCCTTCCCTGCTCTAAGCAAAAAAAAATACTATACTGGTGTCCGACCCGGTCCTCCCTCTCCCCGGTCCTCCCTCTCCCCGGTCCTCCCTCTCCCCGGTCCTCCCTCTCCCCGGTCCTCCCTCTCCCCGGTCCTCCCTCTCCCCGGTCCTCCCTCTCCCCGGTCCTCCCTCTCCCCGGTCCTCCCTCTCCCCGGTCCTCTATATTCCGCTTCTTTTTGCCTCCTTACATCTCCTCCTGTCTTTCTTTCAGATGCTGGTGATGTTTGCCACCATGTACCACTACTTTACCATGTGATCCCTGGGAATTGGACCGTGCATGGAGACCCGAGAAGGATTATCGCAGGGAACTCGGACCGCTAACCCTCCTACAAATATTTAGAACTTGTCGATCGCCTGTGATTAGCAAAAAAGAAAAAAAAAATGGCCTCATCCCGGACTCCCAAGCTATTCTTGGCTCGGCAGGTTCACCTTTTGGAAGTTAGCTGTAAATAAAACTATGGGGTCACTCTTTAACTCTACTTAGTGGGTATGTTACCAACAAGGCAGCCATTTTGTAACTCCAAAAAAAAAAAGATATATGCCTATTGGATGGCATTGAAGATGGGTTCTCATGAACGTTCATCTTATTAGGAGCCGGTGGTGAAGGCTGCCATTGCCGTGTTATGTTCATGTATAACCGTCACTGTGTACAGAGAAAATATTTCAGTCTGATTTTATTGTATATTCTGTTTATGTTCTGCTATAAAATGTTGTTTTGTTACTTATTTTTCTATAAATTAGATCTTGATTTGCAACACTGACTGCTCCTTGTGCAGAGAATAAATAGTTTGAAGCCGACTGTCACTTGCTCAACTCTCCCAACTATTTACTATTTTTGTTTCTGTATTGTGTTTATATAATGTGTTCTTAAAATGTAACTTGTGTTTATATAAATATAAAAAAAGTCTAATTAAAGGAGAACGGTAACAACTTTAGCCAGAGCTGCTTAAATTCTTCAGCCTATATCAATCTGTTGGGGGTCGGTTGGCTTTACATTGTGCGGGTCGATATCTAGTGGCGAGCAAAACAAGGGGCTTCTGCCCCCATGTGCTCCAAGATGGAGACTCTCATAGTTTAGAGTTAGGACCGCACTATAAGAGGTGCCTTGGCGCGGCTGTCACATCCTCTGCAGAAGACGTGTATCCAAACCTCTGTTATTAACCTTAGTGGTGAGACAAGTTGTTTTACATGCTGGTTTGTGAGTGTGCCATGATGCCTTTCTACTGTTTTACATATCTAGGGGCGGTCCCGACTCTGCCACCCTACACACCTGCTTGAGCTATTGAGCCCTTGACGACAATATCTTCAATGTACACAAGTAGAGAAAGATGATTGTGTTTTTTGTTTTTCCTTTGCAAACTCTAAGCTTTAAAACACGGCCTCTTTAGTAGGCAGTGTAGAGTAAGTCATCCTCATGGGTAACTGCAAACTCTGAAGTTGGGTTGCCCTTTGTGAATAGCTTGGAGCACCTGCTGTTTCTTTGGATTAGAAGGCTGGCAGGCTGCTCAGTCACTGCTGGAAGAGGAGCTGTTGGCTATCACTGCCTCTGTTGTGGACTTGAGTTGAATTGCTCCAAAGTGCCTGCAGCTACAGTGATCAGTAAAGGTTGTGTAGAACACATTTATTGCTGGAGAAGAGCTCCGGGCAAATATAATCTTAACCCTTGCAGTGGGGCTACCCCTGCACTGTAGGTTAGGTGCTTGTTTTGTCTAGGGAGCTTAAGTAGCAGATATACTCACCCAAACTGCAATCTTGGCTGACCCCTAGACCGATGCCTTCAGCCTGTCTGCTCCTCAAGCCTAGCAATGGAATTTCCCTTGGCATCCCCAAGTCCTATACACTGTATAGGACCTGATGACTCGCAGGACCTTACAGCTGGAGCGGAGGGGGAGCGAGGCCACCGACTGGTCTAGGAGCATGCCAGGATCATGGATCAGGTGAGTATAGCTCTGTTACATTGGCTCCCTAGGCAAAACGAGCACTTATCACTTGCAGTGTGAGTGTAGAGATGTGTAATTTTGTTTTGCCTGGGGATCTTTAACATGACTATAGAATGGGCACAGGTTTACATTAAAGAGAACCTGTGCTATTATCACAAAGACTTTGCTTGGCTTTATTATTTCTGCTGAGCACACCATACTCCCTAGGCACTGGAGGTCTTCTACAGTGTTATGGGTGGTGGTGAGGGTTAAGATTTTTTTTTGCCTTGAGATCTTTAACATTTTAATGACCATAGTATGGACACACGTTTACATTAAAGAGAGCCTGTGTTATGATCAAGACTTTGCTTGGCTTTATTCTTGCTGTGCACACCACACTCCCTAGGAACTGGAGGTCATCTGAGCTGTGCCTCCTAATGAGGATCTAAAACTTGATGGCCTACCTTCATAATACTTTACCAATAAAATGCAGTATGGGGACCCCACCTCTCATGGGTAGGCTGGCATTAAAGTCCCTCACCGTCTTGACTTTGATGGGCCCCAAACTTACATTGCCAGGACATTCAATGATGTGCCGTTTCCCCAAACTGAAGCCATAGGTACTATGTTGCAGGGTCTGGTCCACCATACTATACAAACCCAACCTCTTCTTTTTGGTCAACCTCTTTCCTCTTCACTGGCTTCTGTTCCGGGTGGTACTGGGTTGTCATGTGGGCCAACATGGTGTCACATGTGCAGTCTATAGCACAAGCCAAAATGATCTGTAATGATGTGATACCCATAACACCCAATTGAAGGGTGAATCACTGCCCTGGAACAGGCATTCAGCCATTGGGAGTCAAGTAAGTCCTTGATTCTTTCCCCCCTTTCCTTGTGCTGTGCAATGAACCAATCATGTATTTAATCCGGCTGTAATAAATAAGGAATGCGACCCGGAAGCAAATTATCACACATGCTACGGTTTTAATGCATGATGATAAGACAACTGTTAAACATCTTTTTTTTTTTTTTAGTCTCAGCTCTGCAGTCGGCTTCCTGAAACTACAAAGTACGCGGCTGACTCGGCCTAGTCTGCGTGGTATAAAGCCTGACTGTAACAGGACTGAGAAGCAAACACGTGTGACGGAAAACGCAGCCTAGAGACGCTCTCCGTGGGCAAGGGTGGGCCCTCTCTGGCCGCTGGTGCCGTACATTGGTTTCGCTATAGAGTGAGGCAAAAGGTCTGTGACGTTCTCACGCGGTCCTGTGGCCGGTAACATGGATCTGGTCAAATCGGTGGAAAAGGGTCGTAGTTTATTAATTGTTACATAGGGATTAAGGACGGGACAAAAAAAAGGCCTCTTATTACTGATCTAAAACACATATGTACACACATATATACAACGAATATCGGTACGACCGGCTGCCTCGGAGTGCAGCCGCTACAATCTGTGTGTGATAAAGTTGTTGACGTGGCGGGGTGCTCAGGACGGGGATTAAAGTGCCACTGCTGTGGTTTGGCTTTGGCCCGGTGAGCCCCTCCGAATTTACTACTGACTGGGGGCGTCTGTTGGTGGATTCAACTGAGAATGAGCTGAACAAACTGGTGATCAATTCCAGATTCAATTTGTTTTTTGTCTCGGTAGCTACAGAGTGTTGGCATGATCTCATCGCTCAAGATGGCTGCACAGTGGTTCACCCATTCTGTTTTCTCGCCCGCACTCTCCACCTATAGTTGCCATACAACTGCGTTGCGCACATTGTAACACTGCTCCATGTTTCGGCTGACGTAAGAATTGCCCGCATGCAGCAAAAATATGAGCATTGGTGTCGGCGCGGCTTAAAGAGGCCCTAACCGGCTCCCGGTGAAATTGTAGCGGCGGCTGAGTAGGGAAGAATTACGGCCGAGGGCGGCGCACAAGTCAGTTGTCTGTGTCCACCAAGGCTTCAATGTCATCGTGGAGCACAGTTTGGTCCACATAATGGCTGCCTTTAATGTACATTTTCAGGGGCGGATCTTTTAACTACTCTCCGACAGGCTTGAAGGGGCCCTGTCATAAAGCAAGACTCCTCTGCCATTAGGCTGTTAGTAGGCATGTCACCAACGTCTGGGAAGTGAATGGGGTTGAAACCCCCTTATTTTGGATAGAGTAGAGGTGTAGATCCTTGGTCATGCTTGTATTGTAATATGGGACCTCTGTTTGGGAAATGCCCCCATGACACCCAGTAAAGCCTTTGAGGTTCTAACCCTTCCCTACTCTATCCAAAACTCCGAAAAAGTTTTTGTTTGGCATTGGCATTCTACCTTCATGGCTTCCATCAGCCAGGTGTCTCACTTGACGGCAGCACTCCTGTGGCTTCCAATGACCAATGGAAGCCCCAGAGCCCTTGAAGAGAGAGAGAAACCTTGCGGGTCAACCCCTCAGATCATTTTAAACAGGCCGCCGTGGAGCGGAAGATAGGGGGGCGGGGTTGCAGGCAGTCTGTGGCCGGTAGGATGCCAGGCGAGGTCACGGTCGGTGGGGCCTCTTCCTACCCAGCCACAGAAAGGTTGAACGTTAAATAAATTATGAAGCAGCAAAAAGAGTGATTGTGAGGGGTGTGTGCGATAGAACTGGAAGCCATCGGCGCCGCAATGCATTGCTGGTTTCTCTGCAATAAGTGAAAATGCCATTAGCAGGGATTGGGGTGGGGGGGTTTGGGGGCTTGCGGTTACGGTATGGGGTGACTAGTTATCGGGGAATATCTCACAACGAGATGTTAGTGCTGACCGTCTCTTTTTTTTTCCCTTCGTAGTCATAAATAATTTAAGTGCATTCACAGGGGAGAGAGGCGGACGCTTTTAACCCGTTGTGTCCTAGACGCTATCTGGCTAGGATCTGGTATGGTGCACCGTTGTTCCTACAGGAAAGGAAGGAAGGGGGGGGGCAAATATTCTTTAGCTGTACCCCCTTTTTTTAATTAAATATCCCCTGTTTGTCCCCACCCCTGCCCTATCTTGTACCTCCCCTGAAGTAAAACCCCTTCCCTTCTGCCCAAAAATAATATAACCCGCCGACACCCCCGCTCCGGCCCTCAGTTGTTCTCTTCCAGGTATCTGTAGGTTGGGTTTTCGTAGCCCTGGTTCTGCATCTTGCTCAGGTGCTTGTCTTCGGGGGTCCTGGAAGCTTCCACCTGCAGAAGGAGAGGGGCGAAACGGAAACATTTTAGATACTTTGTTCTTCTTTGATTCTTACTTCCTAATGCATTAAATGCCCTATTCCTGGCCTGGTGACAACTGTCCTCCCCCATCCCCAATTCTTGTCCTGGTGTCGCAAGGTCGAGAAGTGAGGGCAAAATCTCCTCAATGGGGTAAAAAATGTTTAACTCTTCACCACTCTATCCAAAGGTGGCCATTACTGAGATGCTTTTAGGGCAATGGAGACTTTTAGTAGTCCGGGGAAGGGTTATAACATCTGTCCAATGTCTTCCTGTTCTGGTGACCTCTGCTCCTCCCTCATCCTCATTTATTGTCCTGGTGTCACAAGAACAGGAAGTGAGGGTCAAATCTCCTCAATGGACCTCCAGCCAAAAAAAAATAAAAATGGACAACTCTTCACCACTCTATCCCAAACTGGTTGGAGTAAGGTTTTAGGGACAACTGCAGGCCATTGCTGACCTTCGTTTGAAATATCATATGCCTATGGCTTCAATATATTGAGACATTGCCCTAGAACCGGCATGGATCCGGTGAAGTCAGAGGGAACCGGAACTCCTAGTCATGCATGGTTGTTCCGAAGAAAGAACTGAAGTGCCAGGATCAGAACAAAAGCCAACCAGGCAACAGCCATTTTCAGAAGTTGAAGGCAACAATGGAACCCCTCCAAATGTCTCCTAATACAGGTTTCCTTTAAATTCATAAATGGGCGGCAAGGTACGAGAAGGCCAATCATTAAATATACAAACTGTTGAAGATCAACGCCGAATGCCTCTTGGGTTAGTCAGGGTAGGACGGGACTTGGGACAAGGATGGCAAATGGCGGAACGCAAAGGATGATCTCACCTCGATAATCCCATGGCTGATGGTCCCGTAGGGCTTGCGCCGGATCAGAAGCAGGCTGATAATTATAACCATCGCCACGGCAACAGCAACCACCAACAAGCCAATCAGAGCTCCTCGGTTAAAGGGGACCAGGGTGTCTGGTTCCTGCAAGAGGGATTATTACTGCGTTATGGCCCAATTAGTGAGCGATTATGTCATGTTGTCATGACGACGGAGCGTGTGTGTCGGTGTCTGCTGTAGGCCAGTCATGGTCCGAGGACCCAAACTAGACAACGGCAATGTCCTCGTACAAATGTAATAAAATATGCTTACGATGACAGATAGTAAAATGCGGTTTAAATATCTACTCACAATGATAAAACAAAGAAGATCAATATCGCAGGCAGGGGACTTTATTTTGCAACACAGTAAATAAAGATAAAACTCGACTATTACAATCAAGTTTTTCTTTATATGTAATAATAATAATAGTGATCAAGATGATGATTACAAAACAAGAAACGTGAAATACTAACATTACTACTGTTATTTACCTCATCACTGCAGCTAAATGTGTATATATCACTAATAAATATCCGTTTCCACTATTAAAGGAGAACTATGAGGGGGGAGGGGCTTTGCACTCACCTCATAGTTCTAGCCGACCTGTGACAATGAGACTGTCACAGGTCGGCTCAGTAGATCGGGAGGTGAGCGAACACATACCGTCGTTCTCTCACCTCTCGATCCTGTCACGGCTCTCTGCCGTGACAGGGGAGGTGCTGGATTCCTCCCTCCGATCCTCCAGCGCTGACTGGCGGAACGGACGGGGGAGGGGGTGGGTACAGCTGGCTCTGCCTCTAGGTAGGCAGAGCCAGCTGTCACTCACGCAGCTGGGCGGATCTCGACATCGATGTCAGGATCCGCTCCGGCTGCGGCGTCTCAGTATACTTGCGGTATACTGAGCTTAGGGTGACGGGAGGACGCTAGTTTGTGTCCTCCCGTTACCCTAAGGAGAACTATGGGGAAAAACCCTAACCGCATAGTTCTCCTTTAATATCATCAACATTCTCCTTCCCATATTTATTATAGAACTAGAGAAATATAAGGAATAATTATTAACTCCACTGTTCCTAAAAATGTTAACATACCCTCCTCTTCCTTTTACTATTACCGTTGCTTCTTCTTTTTCTTATTTGATATTTATACATTTATCTTATAATTATCATTATTATTATTTGAAATATAACTGCGGATAAATCATAACAGCAATGTTATTATTATGGTTGTTATTATTATTGTTATAATTTTTATACTTTTCTATTTGTTTTATGACTAGATGAAGAAAAATACTCATTATAATTATGCTAAACTGTTTACATAAACATTATCATCCTTTTAATGATTTATTTTTAATAATAATATATTATAAAATGTATTTTGTATTATTATTACTA
>NW_017308145.1:125231-129973 GCF_000935625.1 Nanorana parkeri | reverse complement strand
ATAATCAATATGTAATATTACATATTATAAATATTTAGTACCATTTTTACTGTTATAATAATAATGGTTTGACATATCTTTCTAGTTATAAAATGATGTAATAAAGATTTACAAAAATGTACTTTAATTAAATATATTATTTATCAGTATGTATTACTAGTGAAAGTATTGTATTGATGATAATAACATTATTATTATCAATAATATAGGCACTACCATGATTGCTATCAATACTTCTGTTTTTAATAAGTGGGTGTAATACAGAAAATGGACAGCAGGGGGCAGGCGTGGGGATTTCTTACCAGCTCATCCCTCTGGATGTCCTCTGACTGGTAATGAACCTGCTTTACTGAAGCATTATCCTGAAAGTAGACACAGATGGCATGTTTTAATATGGCGGGGAGCCATGTACGCACTACAACCCCATACCGTCCAATCAGAAGTCCTCTCTCATTGTTCTGATTGCTGTAAACTAATGAAAAGTGAAACCTGATTGGACGGGACGGGCGGCTGCATATTATTGCCCCTTTTGGTAGAATCATCCTTTCCATCTCACCTTCTGGCTGGGGAACGTCAAGGTTCGCTCGCTGGGGGGGAAGTCTGAGTACAAGTCCCAGACGGCGGAGCCTGCAAGGAAAAGTACCAAATTATAGAGCCGATCAAGCAACAGGCAGATACAGCACAGCCAATGAACTTCAACATTCACCACGGCCAGGGCCGGATTTCCCACAAGGCCAACCAAGGCCAGGCCTTGGGGCAGCAGGGAGTAGAGGGGCAGCAGGGGTGAGGAATTCCTTTCTCCAGATGCCCGGGACATGCAGTTCCGGGCGCCTGGCAGGTAATTGTTTTATACATTTAGCCCTGCTTTGGGCAAGCCGAGCTAAATGTACAGCGGAGAAGCCGAAGCTTGCTATGTACAAGTGATCCCGGTGATGTCGCCGAGATCACTTGTTGCATGCATGCAGCCTGCAGGTCTGTCATCCTCCATTGTCCCCCCGGGGGGGGGGGGGGGGGAGCATTGAGGAACCTGACCTTGGGGCAGCAGAGAGAGTAAATCCAGCCCTGACCTTGGCTAAACATATAAAAGTTACATCACAGGTACGAGCAGCGAACTCCCATCCTTATAAAAACATATCTGAGAAAGATATAGAAAACTATTCATGGGTGTGTTACTCTCCATCATCTGCCAAACACCGAGATGTCACTTTTGGGTGGACTGGCCCTTTAAAATGCACTAAATCTAGCATTGCGCAATCTCTCTCTCCCTTAAAGGAGAACTATGGGGTCAGGGCTTTTCCCCATAGTTCTCCTTAGGGTCACTGGAGGACACAAACTAGCGTCCTCCCGTCACCCTAAGCTCAGTATACCGCGAGCTACATGGACGTCGAGATCCGCCCAGCTGCGTGAGTGACAGCTGGCTCTGCCTATCTAGAGGCAGAGCCAGCTGTACCCGCCCCCTCCCGCGTCCGTTCCACCAGTCAGTGCTGGCGGATCGGAGCGGGGAGGGGGGAATCCAGCCCTACCCTGTCACGGCTGAGAGCCGTGACAGGATCGAGAGGTGAGTGAACGCCGGTATGTGTTCGCTCACTTCCCGATCTACTGAGCCGACCTGTGACAGTCTCATTGTCACAGGTCGGCTAGAACTATGAGGTGAGTGAAAAGCACCCCCCTCATAGTTCTCCTTTAACACCAAGAGCTTAACATACAACAACAATATCAATGAAACGTATCCAAGTTGTAATCATTCTAGAACATTGCCGTCCACAAAGTGTAACAATAAACGTCCAACTTTCCTTGCGGATCGAACATTATGAGACAGACGATGTTTACTGACCTTTTCTCTCGATCTGCTGGGAGTCTGGTTAGAGGTCCAAAAGGCGAAAAAGAAAGGGGAGACAGGAAGTTCCCGGAGAGACAGCGAGGAAAATAGAGAGAGAGATAAGTCAGTGGGAGAGCAAGAGAGAAGTGTCGGAGAAGAGTGATGGAGAGAAATCTGACAGGTTCTATAAAATGTCGCTCCTACCACAGATCAGCGGGGATGGCGATGACTGGACATATATATATAAAGTGTTGGTCCCTTCCTACAGGCCAGCCAGTTATACAACCGAGCTCATCCTGGACCTCCTTCTGACCCTCCCAGGCTAGGAAGTGGTTGAAAACCAACTCAGAAACACTCTAAAAAGGCCTGCTGAACCCGGGTATAATGGCTATAGGTAAAATGAGTGGATGTTCTGACCTGAGTACTGCTGCAGTACCGTTGTACTGCGGTATTGTTATTTGGGTGTTGCTATTGCAGGGTATGGTCTATAGGTTGGGTTGGGTCCTGGCTTTGTAGTGGACCTCGGACACCTGTTATATAGGGTGGTGCAGCTGCAAGGTATGGCCTACAGGTTGGGTCCTTGCTTTGTAGTGGACCTCTGACTCCTGTTATTTGGAGTGGTGCAGCTGCAGGGTATGGTCTATAGGTTGGGTTGGGTCCTTGCTTTGTAGTGGGCCACTGACTCCTGTTATTTAGAGTGGTGCAGCTGCAGGATATGGCCTACAGGTTGGGTCATGGCTTTGTAGTGGACCTCTGACTTCTGTTATTTGGGGTGGTGAAGCTGCAGGGTATGGCCTACAGGTTGGGTTGGGCCCTGGCTTTGCAGTGGACCTCTGACTCCTGTTACTTGGGGTGGTGCAGCTGCAGGGTATGGCCTACAGGTTGGGTTGGTTCCTGGCTTTGTAGTGATCCTCCTACTCCTCACCTTCTCCTTGGGATGTCTCGGCAGAGGTCTGTGGTGGAACCCTGATCTCGGGGTAATCGCTGTCTTCGCTGAGTTTCTTCTGAGAGGAGGTTAGAAGGTCTCCGGCTCCAACCCACTCTGTGTGCAGCCAGGTCTCTGCAAGAGAGCTGACACTCAGTGATCCGGGGTACATGCTGTCATGTTTCTGTCATGCCACACATTAGCAGGAGTGATAATACTCACCAATCTGGCTGCGGAGTTCGGGGGACAGTTGGGGGTTCCGGTACAGGAGAGACAGGGACTGGTTGACCCGTTCTTCAATGACACGAAGGTGGGTGAGAACCTGAAAGAGCCAGAGAGAAGAAGGGTGAGTGGCACCAAATATAACTGCTGCATGTTGGAGAGTTAAACTTCTTGGCAGTCTATTATAACTCTCGGGGGGCTTCATTGGTGAGATCCCTGCACTGAGTTACCTGGTCTACACACCAGCTGTGCCCATTATGAGGGGTTCCCACCACCCCCGTGCTGAGTTCTCAGGTCTGTACATCTAAGAGGTCCTTTTTGAGGAGTTTCCACCATCCCTGCTCTGAGTTCCCGGGTCTGTACACCTGGTCTGCCCATTATGAGGGGCTCCCACCAAAACTCCAAGGTGAACAGGCACAGAGTTGGGAATTGTCATCCTCTGTGCAGCCGCATCCAGACTGGGAGAGGACAGGGCAGCACCTGAGCCAATCAGAAATATCTACATCCCCATGTGCTGGCAGGAGGATAGAACAGATGAGCAGAAGGATGACCTTATCAGTGCTGTTCCTTCATTCTCCCTTAAGCATGTTGGGGGTGCTGCTGCAGACACGGAGGTCAGGGACCTGGGTGTGTTGACCGGATTGCAAAATCGGCTGAACAGAATTCCATATCCTTTGGGAGGAAAAGTAGCTCCCGTATATGTACTACAGATGTGTGCAAGGGCATCTAGAAGGGTCTCACCTGGAACTGGATGGTCTCAGCTCGGTCAGGTTCCGCACTGCTCACATGCTGGTAATGGCGGACGGTATGGCGTTGGTCTCGTTGCTCCGCGTGTATGTACCTCTTCAGTGCCAGCAGCACTCGCTCTGGCTGTTCAGAACAAAACAAGGTGAGGTCAGTCTATAGAGGGCCATAGATGACCTTGTAGAGGTTTATGTGCAAGTTGCCCCTCTAAAAGAGAAAATGGCTTCTGGATGAAAGCTATTAGTACGTGGAAGGACATGTGTCAGATGGATCAGACGTAGGGCGGGCACTTACATCGAGGGGTGTGGTCTGCACAGCCGCCAGGTAGTTCTCCAGCGCGGCCCTGCGGTTGTCATTGAGAGCGGCCACCACCCGTCCCAGGTGGGTCTCCACCAGTCGCTGGCGCTGAGCAGATATCTGGCTCTCCAGGGTCTGCAGAATGGACTGGAAGTGCTGAAAGGAGAAGAAGTCACAGTTATTGGTTAAGTGCTGGTTTGCATTTTGGAATATACCAAAGCCTGAGGACCGCCATGGCAGCATGGGAACTAGCTCCTTTAGAAGGTAGTCTCTGGGTAAGTGGACCCCGGAGGACGTTACCTTGTTAGCCGCAGCTGGCGGTCATATGGCGCAGTATGACGTGGACTTTGCCGCGTAACCGTATACTTTGTTACACAAGCTCTCTATCTGTCAAGCTGTCAGGTTCCACATTTTGTTTTTATGACAAGGAATTATCAGCCGGCTTGGGTTTCACAATATCTCCATTCTCTCTCCCTGTAATGTTATCTGTTGTAGTCACCAGTAATACGACCCTCTGAGAGAGGCCTAAGAGGACCTAAAAGCTATTACTTTAGGGATTTCGGAAATTAATGACTTGCCCATCTGCTCCTCATGCTGAATTTTTTTCCCCCTTTTGCTTAATGGTAGGACGGACTCCAGGGGATTGGAGCTCATGCCGGAGGAATTCTTGTTGTTTAAAAATAAATGCTTTTTGGGCTTTTATGGATTTTCTAGTAATATACCTTTATATTACAC
>NW_017308145.1:122954-124988 GCF_000935625.1 Nanorana parkeri | reverse complement strand
CCCCCCTTTAAATTATGGAGTTCAGGTGCTCCCAATGAAGGTTCTGTTAATGCTACAACATACAAAGACATTGTAGACAATTGTGCTCTTCCAAAATTGGGTTAAGACCCTTTTCTGTTCCACCATGACAGTCCCCTGTGCACAAAGCCAGCTCCATAAAGACATGGTTGGACCAGATTGGTGAGGAGGAACTCAAGTGTCCTGCACATGGCCCAGACCTAAACCCTACTGAACACCTTTGGGATGAACTGGAATACAGACTGTGAGCCTGGTCTTCTCATCCAACATCAGTACCTGACCTTTCAAAGGGGCACACATTCCCACAGACCCCCTCCAAAATCTTGTGGAAAGCCCCCCAGAAGAGTGAAGGATGGCATAACCACAAAGAGGGTACCAACTCCATGTTAATGACCATGGTTTTGGAATAAGATATCCAACAAGCTCATGGTGTGATGGTCAGGTGTCCATGTAGTACACCTTTATTGAAACAATCGCAGTCAGATGAACTGGGAACAACACATTCCTTATAGGTGCCCATGAGTGAAAAGGTCAGATGACCATGGAAAGACACATCCCTTAAGGTGCCCATGGGTGATAAGATCAGATGACCATGGAAAGACACATCCCTTAAGGTGCCCATGGGTGATAGGGTCAGATGACCATGAAAAGACACATCCCTAAAAGTGCCCATGGGTGATAAGGTCAGATGACCATGGAAAGACACATCCCTTAAGGTGCCCATGGGTGATAGGGTCAGATGACCATGAAAAGACACATCCCTAAAAGTGCCCATGGGTGATAAGGTCAGATGACCATGGAAAGACACATCCCTTAAGGTGCCCATGGGTGATAGGGTCAGATGACCATGGAAAGACACATCCCTTAAGATGCCCATGGGTGATAAGGTCAGATGAACATGAAAAGACACATCCCTTAAGGTGCCCATGGGTGATAGGGTCAGATGACCATGGAAATACACATCCCTTAAGGTGCCCATGGGTGATAAGGTCAGATGACAATGGAAGGACACATCCCTTAAGATGCCCATGGGTGATAAGGTCAGATGAACATGAAAAGACACATCCCTTAAGGTGCCCATGGGTGATAAGATACCCCTCATTATTTGCAGCACCAATGGGCCCACCATGAAGACCAAATTTATACTTTCTGCCCCTCGAGGCTCACTGTCTTGTGCTGCCTTTTCCAATCCCAGTTGACTACCAAGCCTTGCTATCGAGAGCAGATGCCATAGCCGCACAAGGCAAGATGCAGCTGGAGATGTAGATCTTAAAGAGACTATTTGTCCATTCTGAGGCAGTACACCTTTAAATGATGACTAGAAAAGTTGGACAAGCTGTGGATCTCTGCTGGCCTTCATGGGCCCACCATCAAGGACAGCAGTTTGGTTCTCTAGGTAAAGACCAGAGAGAGTGAGCTGTACATATACATTACCAAATGCAAAAACTGTTGATGGCAACGAAGTCCTGGCCATATTATATTGGAAGGCATGGTGATCATCTAAATCCAGTGGTGTGCCAGCGGCAGGGTTACAGGTGCTCCCCACCCTGGGTGCATCACCGCCGTCGTCGGACAGACTGATCCCCTGCCTGCCAGTCCCTGTATAGTTCCGGTGGTAAGGTCACTCATCAGAGAAACCAAACTTCTCAGGTAGGCACCACATTGACCTGCCAGTGAAACAAGGGAAAGGGGGGGAGGGGGGCATTCCACAGGGAATGGTCGGTGAGAATTTCAATTGGTAGAATGCCCTTTAGAACGGCCTTCTAAAACGACGCCCATGATAACCATCATCTGCTACTACAAAACAGTGTTTATTTTTTGGCTGATAATTTTAGTTCCTGCACCGGTGGAGGAGGGGCGCAACCAGCGTCACGCAGCTTTTAAAGCTTTAATCCTCCACTTCTTCATGGCCTTCAGTCCCACGCGGCACAAAAAGCTCCTTCCTTCGCAGCGGCCACCAAGTCTTATCATCTCCCCGGGTTCAATTCCAGTTTTTTTTTTTCCCCCTGGAATGGA
>NW_017308145.1:122161-122850 GCF_000935625.1 Nanorana parkeri | reverse complement strand
CAGCTCAAACTCCCCTTCCCCCACTCCAGTGCATGCGATGGGGTCATGGCCGTAACAATCCCCCCCCCCCCCCCCCCCCCCCCCCCGAGGCTCTCGCCCACACCACTCACAGAGCGCAAATGAATGCATGAAAAATATTTTTCCATTTGTCATTCCCCTGAGTCAGAAAATCCAAGTTCTTAGGATGAGTCACCAACCACCACCGGCTACGTACCTCGTTCAGCGCCTGCCGGTCAGACTTGGGTAGGTTTTTGGCCTGGTTATCGGCTTCTGCCCACTCCTTCATCACCTACGAGAGGAGATAGGAAAGGTTTAGATGACGCAACAAAACATCGAACGGGGATGGCCACTTTGGGGCTTTTCTGTACGCTGGCATTGCTCTGATGGAGCAGATATGTTGGCCAAGTGAGAATGGACCCTCAATCCGCTGCAAGGTGATGGCATTGAAATTGCTCTGACCTATCACAGCTTTCAAAGGAGGTGCCATTGTTTTTTCTCAATGATGTCTATTGAAGCCGTCCACCTACCGCCCCAGTTTCGATGACGCAATTGACCAACCAATTGAACTCTTGGGTGGTAGCAGTGGCGTAACAATAGCCATAGCGGGCCAATGCGGCTGCTATGGGGCCTGGGGGTGGAAGGGGGCCCCCCAAAAAAGATTGAAGAAGTTGCTGCTGACATTAGTAAAC
>NW_017308145.1:117429-122055 GCF_000935625.1 Nanorana parkeri | reverse complement strand
TGGTAGATTGCTGACTTGGGGTCCTATTTACGGTTACCAGAAGTTGCCTGAAAATTGTCACTAGACCTGCGCCCTTCGTTTCGTTCCCAATCAAAATTCAGAACAAATTTTCTGAAATTCGGACACATCCGAATTTCCGAATCCCAATGCATCCGAATTTCCGTTTCCGAGTTTCGGATCCCGTCCGAATTTCGTTTCGAAAACTAAACTGAATGGGACATGTGACTTTTCTGGCCAATCAGATGTGTTTTCCGGTTTAATGCCTCCGAAGGGGTCGGAACACGAATTTTCGTTACGTCAACATGGGAGCCATATACAGTCTATACATATAATACTAAAGCTGAGGCTCCCAGACCCGAATGGCATTCGGGATCCGAATTTCTGAATTGCATTGGGGAGCTCCGGAATGCCATTCGGGTCTGGGAGCCTCAGCTTTAGTATTATATGTATATGGCTCCCAGACCCGAATGGCATTCCGGAGCTCCCCAATGCAATTCGGAAATTCTGATCCTGAATGCCATTGGGGTCTGGGACCCGAAATATATCTTCTGAGCAACAGAACAAAATCTTCGCTATCGCATTAAATCTGACCTCTGGCCTCCCCTTTCACTCTTCTATCTGACCTCCGGCCTCCCCTTCAGTCCTGCACAGTTGTACCGGCTCCTCTTCCTCTGATATCTCTGCACACCGGGAGCTCCCCACAATGTGCATTAGAAGCTGCAGCAAGTCAGATAGAGCCCGCCTCATTTCCTGGCTGCATCATCTAGCTCTTTCCTCCCCAGCCTGACTGCCCCTGGCCCCGCCCCTTTCATTCATCATATTTCAGTTCAGCCAATCACAGAGGCTCAGCATGACATGTGGGCGTTAACTAGGATGGTCTTCATGCAAATGCAGCCTGCCTAGGAACACCCAGTTCTCCAGACTGACACCCTCCCATCAAGGCATTTTGATATTTGCATAACTCCTCCCAAGAGCCGGCCCACTGCTTTCATCAGGGCTGAAGGCTGTTGAGAGGAAAACGGAGGCAGGGTGCTGTGATGTTTTCGGAAAGCTATGTGCAGCTCTTCTCACCAGCCATGATCTGCTTCCGTTCCTTAGGATGCATTAGTAATGACACCACTGGGTTGTTGTCATGTTGATGGAGGGAGGGGAGGAGCCAGGGAAGGAGGGGAGGAGCCAGGGAAGGCAACATATGAGCAGCCTGAACCTCAGCTTTAACCCAAAACTAGACTTAGGCTTGAAAACGATGAGCAGTTTATTGGTTTAGGGTGGTGAGTTCCATATAAGAGGTGAAGCCCAGGAGGAGCCGTCCTGGAGATGAGAGTGGGAGGAGCTTATGAAAGAGGTGAAGCTAAGAGAAGATGTCACACCCCTCCAGTGAGGTCAGTCATGTCCATCGTTCCTCCGTCACCCCCCTTATACTCTAGCATATCAGGAATATGGATGGCGCGGCCCTAGGGGGAGATGATGGAAGTGTGCAGCGAATGGTCTATTCCTCCCGGCGACCCTTCGTGGAGGCCGGGAGCAGACCGGGGACAATGGCGTCTCTTACTATTCACATCAAAGTATAGAAACTGCTGATATCATCTTACCTCGTTGATCTGCTTCATGCGTCGCTCTTCCAGCTCCATCTTTGCTCGCAGGAAGTTGGCGTGTTCAGAGCCATCGCGGGGTGACTCGAAGTAGATGTCCACCCCGTCGGTAGGTCGGGAGACTGTGGAGCAAGCAGACGGAAAATGTTACTGGGGTGCATAATGGAGGCAGCTGGGTAGGCAAACCCAATGGTCAATCCGTCCTTCACCAACAGTCAGTGACTTTGCCTAGGCTGAGATGATGTCATCAGTCTGCTGCAGGCAGGAGGAATCATTTCCTCAGTCTCCCCTCCCCCAGTGATCAGTCTGCTGCAGGCAGGAGGAAGCATGTCCTCAGTCTTCCCTCCCCCAGTGATCAGTCTGCTGCAGGCAGGAGGAAGCATTTCCTCAGTCTCCCCTCCCCCAGTGATCAGTCTGCTGCAGCAGGAGGAAGCAATTCCTCAGTCTCCATATCCCCCCAGTGATCAGTCTGCTGCAGGCAGGAGGAAGCATTTCCTGAGTCTCCCCTCCCCCAGTGATCAGTCTGCTGCAGGCAGGAGGAAGCATTTCCTCAGTCTCCCCTCCCCCAGTGATGAGTCTGCAATATTGTAACTAATGCCAAAAGAGAGGGGTATCTGACCTTTGACCTCTGGCGGGAGGGTGGGGGCACTGCTGGTTGTCTCGTCCTCATATCCATTCCCCACAAAATAGTCGTCCCACACTTGCGGGTGCTGGTCCTGTGTGGCCCCCGCCGTGTCCTCTCCTCCTTCGTCGATGATGTCAACATTGTCCTCTTCGATCTCCACCTCGTCTCTGACGGAAAGAGAGTTGATGAGAAAAGTGACGGCGGCAGAGATTGCGCAACGCAGAGCTACTGGCGAGAGGCTGTAGTCCGGCAGATAAACACTAAGAAAGCCCTGCTGAATTTTAGCTTCTGTGAGTGCCAGGAAAAGCCAAGTCTGCCCTGCGCAAGCTGCGTAAGGATGGAGGGGGAGGGGGGGGGCAGACACATAGGGGCTGATTTATAACGTGTTCGCACAGCATGCATCTGTGTAAATGACATTCGGTTCACATTGTTGCCACTAGATGGAGCCGAGGAGCATAGGACATTCCTCTGCTCCTCAGCGCCATCTAGTGGCAACAATGTGCAGCAAAGGTCGCTCGCACAGATATATACGACGCGCGAACACATTGTAAATCAGACCGATAGCCTCTGGCTCCGCCCACCGTTCCTCTTACCCCTTTTCTGTGTCCTGCGGCTCCAGCTCGGTGACCGGGTGGCTCCTGGTGGGTTCGATGGGTTGGGGATTGCGGGTCGGGCAGCACACATACTCCACCCCACGGAACCTGTCTGGGTGGCAGGGGAGCAGCATGCCATAGCTGTGGAGGTCGAGGTTCTCTGCCGCGCAGGCCTTATAGAGGGGGAAGAAAACAGACTGTAAGTGCAGCTTCGGATGGACCTGTCCTCTACATGGTGACGCGCGGCCGGCATTGCTCACCGTGCGGGCCGTTTCGTGCCAGTGCTGGTAACTCTCGCAGGTGTCCATCTGTTCTCGGTGAAGGAAGCGGCATTTGTCGGGTACCAGGAGGGCGTCGCTGACAAATTCATTCACTGCAATATAGACGGGGGGGGGGGATCAGAGAATTAGGAATACAATGAGCACCTGTCACCCAACATCCAACCACCTAACAGCTTCAGTCTCAGGGACTCTACTGGTGAGATCCTTCCACTGAGTTCCGGGGTCTGTACACCCGCTGTGCCCATTATGAGGAGCTCCCACCATCCCTGTGCTGAGTTCCCGGGTCTGTACACCCGCTGTACCCATTATGAGGAGCTCCCACCATCGCTGAGCTGAGTTCCGGGGTCTGTACACCCGCTGTGCCCATTATGAGGGGCTCCCACCATCCCTGAGCTGAGTTCCCGGGTCTGTACACCCGCTGTGCCCATTATGAGGAGCTCCCACCATCCCTGAGCTGAGTTCCGGGGTCTGTACACCCGCTGTGCCCATTATGAGGGGCCCCCACCATCCCTGAGTAGAGTTCCCGGGTCTGTACACCCGCTGTGCCCACTATGAGGAGCTCCCACCATCCCTCTGCTGAGTTCCCGGGTCTGTACACCCGCTGTGCCCATTATGAGGGGCTCCCACCATCCCTGTGCTGAGTTCCCGGGTCTGTACACCTGCTGTGCCTATTATGAGGGGTTCCAGGCAGACAATGACATGGCAGCTCACCCTGGCATAGGTACGGGACCACAATATGTAGACGGCGCTTGCACTCCGGTTTCTGCTTCTGGCACCAGTTTGTCACTGTCACCGGCTGAGCTGCCTCTGTCACCCCGGTGATCTGTAGCTCCGGATACATCTGATGGAGGAAAGGAGAGGATGACATGGCTTATTACAAGGGTGAAGAAGGAGGCAAGGGGCTCCGGGGGCCCATGGCAGTCAAGGGGCCCAATCCTAACTGTTTCTCTCTGCTTTCTCCTCCCTATAGACTCAGATCACAAAGCTAACTCACCAGGATAAGGATCTGTACACTGTATGGCCAAAGGTCGTGGACACCTGACCTATATGAGCTTGTTGGACTCACCATTCCAGGACCATGGCTGTTAATATGGAGTTGGCCTCCCTTTGGGGCTATAACACTGTTCTTGACATCTGATCATGTGACAGCAAGGCTTGGGGTAGGAAGAGGCAACCCGAGACAGTTGGCCTAGAGAGGCAGAAGGTTAAACATGGACCTCATGGTGGTGCAGCAAAAAAAGAGGGGGGTATCTTAAGAGATGTGTCTTTCCAGGCTCCAATAAAGGTGTACTAGATGGCCTCCTGACCAACACACCTATGAGCTTGCTGGACATCTTATTCCAAAACATGGTTATTTATATGGAGTCCCCCCCTCCCTCCCCCCCTTCTAGGAAGGCTTTCCACAACTTTGGAGGGTGTTTGTGGGACTTTGTATCTTTTTGTGAGGTCAGGTACCGATGTTGGATGAGAAGACCTGGCTCACCATTGGTCTTCCCAAAGGTGTACAGTAGGGTGGAGGTCAGGTGCAGGACAGT
>NW_017308145.1:115328-116721 GCF_000935625.1 Nanorana parkeri | reverse complement strand
GGGGTAGTCATGGTGGAACCGAAAAGGGCCTTCACCAAACTGGTCACACCATGTCTTTATGGAGCTGGCTTTGTACACAGGGGACAGTCATGGTGGAACAGGAAAGGGCCTTCACCACACATGTCTTTATGGAGCTGGCTTTATACACAGGGGGCAGTCACGGTGGAACCGAAAAGGGCCTTCACCAAACTGGTCATGCCATCTCTTCATGGATCTGGTCCTTATTATCCTTGTGTTAAATCTTTGTGAATTAAGCCTTGTGAAGTATAAAGTCTGAACCACATAGGAGGCAACGGAAATACCACCCAAGCGCCCATGTAGGTGGGATTTAAGGTATTATTTTAATAAATTACAAATTATTGACATCCCTCTCCCTCACAACCATGGTACTCCATGAAATCTCCTCCCCCCTGCTCATGTTATTGGCCCACTGCCTCTCTGCAGAGAGCTTGAGTTTGGATTACAGGCATCCTCTGCAATGCCTTCACTGCCCTGAGATACTCATCACTGGTGAAAGAAGAAGCTTGCACCCCATTGGCTGTTCTGTGATTGAATTGACCCTCTTTATAGGTGACAGCGGAGTCTTGACGGCCCCCCTCCCCCCTTTGGTGAACTTACTGTATCAGAACCTTCTTACCTGCCGGCAGTGCTGTAAAATCTCCTCGTTACTTCCTGGACAGCTTGGCATGCCTCGGGGGTCTGACACCCACTCCCCCGTCGTCAGGTCCATGTGAAGAGGCACCCGCCCGCAGAACAGGGCCAGCTGGGGCTTCCATGCTGAGATAGTCTGCGAGGAAGGAGAAGGTGTTAGCATAGGACTGGATACAGGAGGAGGCCGGACCGTGCTGAGGCATCGTGCTGCCTAGGCACATCCGAATGATGATGCTCCCCCTTTTTTTTTACAAGCCCCACCCCTTCTGTCATGTGATTATTTTTGCAATACATAAAGATCTATAGGAGGCAGCAGGCGGTCTTCTATATGTTTAGAGATATTTTTCAACTGCAGATGGTTTCATATTTCCTAAACTGTAGAGAGTCTTCTGACACCTCTCGGCATCCCCTGCATCCCATTCTCACCGCATCCCCTGCAGATGGTTTCCATATTTCCTAATCTGTAGCGAGTCTTCTGACTCCTCTCACCATCCCCTGCGCCCATTCTCCCCTTTGAAACCCATCAACCTCCATAGGAGGGCCAGAACAGCAGAACAGGGTCTCGGTGCTGCCCCCATCTGGCCATTATGATAACTGCAGCCCTGGCAATTATAGAATTCGAGCCGCCATAGGGCCACCTATTGGTTATCAGTTGCATGGGGGTGTACCTAAAAATTGTGCAATGCTCTGCCCCCCCGGACACTAAATTTCCCCAAATTCTGCACCTGAGGGCCCCTTCAAT
>NW_017308145.1:112296-115300 GCF_000935625.1 Nanorana parkeri | reverse complement strand
TAATACAATTCTTTTATGTTTGCCGTTTTGCCCCCCAAATATATCTATAAAAACATTTTGTTCCTCTTCTCCGGGAACGGAGTCCGGCTGCCTGTCATAGCGATGACCTAGATAATTCTCCCCGCTGTCCTAGATTTCTTGTCAGTAAACAAATGTTATTCGGAGGGGGGCGAATAAGCGCCAGCGTTGCGTAATGAAGGAACAGAGGCGCTCGCCAAAATGACGGTTTGTCTAAAGTGTGTCCCCCTGGGGTGACCCTGTGACCAAGGGGAGGACTCCGACCCCAATGTAGAGCGAGTCCATCTGTAACAATGTAACAAATGATCTCCTCCATCTCCTTCCCTCACATACCATGTGACTCCGCCCACTCTTCCAGCAGGAGAGGGGAAGCTCATTTTGTGGCAGCCGGGGATTATCTTGCTGGTTTCTGACTTGCCCCATTACATTTTTTGAGGGACCTTGTCTTGCAATGGCTGGCAGAGTCACCCCATGTAGTATGTGATGTACAGAGTTGTATCAGGCGGCCACGCAGCTACAATTAGCACTCCTCAGAACTGTCCTCGGCGTTCGGCAGTGCGGCTCATCCCTGCAGTCCTGGTTAAGTCTGTGTTGTGAACGCGGCGGAGGCGGCGGCGCATTATAAAACGTTTGTAAAGGTTATTACACATCGCTGAGCCGTATTTATTGATTTTCGGCTTGTTAGTTATTCACAAGGCTGCAGAGACAACATGAAATCAGAGGCCTCCATTCCGAGGCGAGCGTGTTTTTTACGGGAGTCAAATCAGCCCACGCCGCCATCAATTGTGTGTAAATGAGGTGACGCGGGATAGGTTCGCGACGGGTGAAAGGGGCGGGGACTGCTATAGTGACCGGGAGCGATATGGTGCACGATGTTCCAACATCTCTCCGGGACTCTCATGCTGAAATTGGGTCCGGACCCCCAGGCCTGGACTTTAGAAGGGGCCACGCTCTTCCCGTGCGATGTACATGTGACCGGAACAATTGTTCTCATTTACAGAACATCCGCGCGTCCACTTTTTTCATACGCTATTGCATCTCAGTGCCGCTGATCTCTTGCAGCCTCTTTGCAGCCACTTCCTATCTACAGGCACTTCGGCAATGGCGGCATGGCAATTTTCAGGGCCGGTTTCCTGATGGTGACAACAGTGGACCACGCCTGTGTAATGTGTGTTGGAATGGGTGCTTGTAGTCTCCATTGATGTAAAAGGGTTGCAATGCACAAGCACAATCCAGAGCTCTATGTCACCCTATAACAGGAAGTACCTGACCAAAAACAGAGTGTTGTCACCCTATAACAGGAAGTGTCTGAACAGGGACAGACCATTGTCACCCTATAACAGCAAACTACTAAACCACTTTTGCTGCGTTTGGTGAAATCATTGGGGACACGCGGCAAATGCGAGAAACATTCCCGCTACACGAGGGTGTGAACTGGGTCTTAAAACTAACACCAATCACCCGGAGACACCGGGAACTAGGAGTAGACACCGGGAACTAGGAGTAGACACCGGGAACTAGGAGTAGACTCCGGGAACTAGGAGTAGACACCGGGATCTAGGAGGAGACTCCGGGATCTAGGAGGAGACTCCGGGAACTAGGTGGAGATACCGGGATCTAGGAGTAGACACCGGGAACTAGGAGGAGACACCGGGATCTAGGAGGAGACACCGGGAACTAGGAGGAGACACCGGGAACTAGGAGGAGACACCGGGATCTAGGAGGAGACACTGGGATCTAGGAGGAGACACCGGGAACTAGGAGGAGACACCGGGAACTAGGAGGAGACACCGGGAACTAGGAGGAGACACCGGGATCTAGGAGGAGACACTGGGATCTAGGAGGAGACACTGGGATCTAGGAGGAGACACCGGGAACTAGGTGGAGACACCGGGAACTAGGAGAAGACGTATCAGAGATCTTCACAAGTTCACTAATTTTCACTGAAACAAAATGACTGGATACATTGTATTCCACACTGATGATGACACAGGAAACACACGGCCGACCCTCCGAACACCTTCTTGTCATCAACTGAATTATAACTGTTACATTGTAAAGCACGGCGAGAACTTTATCCATCCTCTAAATTATAATAATATACATTGTATACTAGGGAAGCACCGATACCAAGAACCGTAATCGGTACAAGTAGAAGTACCGATACCTTTCCAGCTCCACGACTAGACTAGAGGAAAACTCAGAAGTTAGGAGGCGGCTGCCATGGCGAGCACGCGGAGCTCCCGGGATTTGTACATCTCTGTTACAATGTATGATTTTGTCTTTGTAAATATAAATATTCGGGATGCACCGATACCATGTTTGCGAGTACGAGTACCGGTACTTGCCCAAGTCCTCACAGATACGAGTACTGATACATTTGTGTTTATGGTCATGTGACAGTTTTTATAAAACAATACAGACTAATGATTTCAGGACAGTGGGGGAGCGCCAGAGCCGGGTCCTCAGCTGCAACCGCTGGAGCTCTCATGAAAATGCCGAGTATCTGCACTGGTACGCGAAAGGTATCTCTGCATCCCTATTGTATACACACACACATTGTACACACACACATTGTATATACACACACATTGTATACACACACACATTGTACACACACACATTGTATATACACACGCATTGTACACACACACATTGTATATACACACACATTGTACACACACACATTGTATATACACACACATTGTATACACACACACATTGTACACACACACATTGTATACACACACATTGTACACACACACACATTGTACACACACACACATTGTACACACACACATTGTACACACACACATTGTACACACACACATTGTATATACACACACACATTGTACACACACACATTGTATATACACACACATTGTATATATACACACACACACATTGTATACACACACACATTGTATATATACACACACATTGTATATACACACACACACACACACTGTATATACACACACACACA
>NW_017308145.1:103809-111842 GCF_000935625.1 Nanorana parkeri | reverse complement strand
CACACACACACACACACACACACACACACACACACACGCACACACATTGCATATATACACACACATTGTATACACACACACACATTGTATATACGCACACACATTGTATACACACGCACATTGTATATATACACACACACAGTGTATTTACACACACACACACGCACACACATTGTATATACACACACACACACACATTGTATACACACACACACACACATTGTATATACACACACATTGCATATACACACACACACATTGTATACACACACACATTGTATATACACACACACACATTGTATATACACACACATTGCATATACACACACACACATTGTATACACACACACATTGTATATACACACCACATGCAGATACAATATATATGTAAAAGTTAATGACATGGGATGTTGTTGTTTTTAATTTATTTATTTACATATTTCAAATATTATTTCATTCTGACATTTATTGTGTTATTTCTCTTGAACTGATCACGTGGAACATGAGGCCGCAGAGCTCAGCATGCCGTCCGTGCCCCCAAAACCGCGCTTCTGACCTCCTCAAGGTCCATGGCAACCGGATCCCGGCGGAGATGTTCTATCTATCTCTGTTGCCATGACGACCACTTCCCAAAAGGATGTGAAGGCTGATCGCGCGCTCTCATCTTCCTCCCCCTCAACCTCTCCTTCCTCCCCCTGCCCTCTCCATCGTCCTATCTGCTTATTTCATCTCACACTCGCTGGGCCTCTCAATTTTCTCGCTTCTTCCTCTTTTCATCCCTCACGTCTCTGTGCTTTTTTTTTTTTCTTCTACACAACATGTTTTTTACATTTCCTCTGACTGTCGCCTCGCCACTTCACCGTCCTCAATCATCCATCATCCTCCATCCTACTCGATTTACTTCGCCTCCGGGCTGACGCATTTCGTGGCCTCCTCACATCTGTCACCTCTAACTGGTTTGTGTTGGGTTTTTTTTTATCCGTCGTGTCATCCGCACCTTCCCTGAGAGGCATTAACCCTACACCGCGCTCCACCGCAGCCGCCGCCGCCTTCCCAGACCTGTTTCCAATTAGGTCCTGGACTTCCTAAAGGCCTTTCATCGAAATTCAGACTACGAGCGTCCAATAAATCTCTGTCATGGATAGGCACCTTCATCCCTCTTTGTTTTTTTGTTTTTTTTGGCATTCTTAGAAACTCGCATTATTTATTTTCTAAAAAGGTTCAAAAAAGATTTTTTAAATCTTAATTTTTTTCTGTTTCAGCGATTTTTCCTCCAATCAGGGCCCAGTTACACTTTAATGCATGCGTTCCAATGTGCTAAGACGCATGTGTCCAACGTCCCAATAGGAAATATAGAGGACGAAGGCAGCCGTGTGGATAACCGACCCGAAGTGAAGTGAGCCGAACGCTGTTCAGTTATTCACTTCCGGCTTGTACAGCTGATTTCAGCCGTACATTGGCTTGCTTCGGCCGGCTTCGGGTCGGCCAAACATGCTCAGCATGTTCGGCTGACCCGAAGTGCAGAAGTAGTTCAACTCAGCCGACCCGACATCTGGATCGGCTGAGCCGAACCTCTGGCAGGCTACTCGCTGCCGTTCGGCCTATTCTCATAGGGGCCGAACGGCAGTGAGTGAATAGATGGGTATTCTGCTCGATACCTCCGTGCTACCGAGCAGAATAGTAAAACAATGAAATAAGTTGAAAAAACCCCCCAAAATGTAGAACAAAACTATTGCCAAAGGTCAATAAATGATCATTGTTAATAAATAAATAAAGATTTCCACAAAAAATAAAAATAAAAAAAAGATGATTGAAAACATAAACACAAAAATAAAGATCATTGTAAAAAGGAAAAAAGAAAAAGAAAAAAAAGAACCGATTGGGCCGGAGCTAGCAGTGACAGCTAGCTCCGCCCAACTGTTTCCTATTGCCAATGAATAACAATATCCCCAATGAATAACAACTGAAATACACTGTTCTCATTGTGTAATGACAGTTCAGTGTCCCCTGGTTACCAGGTAACCAGGGGAAGCTGAACTGTCATTACAATGACAACCGTGATATCACTGCCGGCTCCGCCCAGTTGTTATTCGTTGGCCGGGACCAGGTCACCAGGGGACGCTGAACTGCTCCGCCCAGCTGTCAGTTGCAGGCTTTCGGCCCGCTTCGGGTTTCACCTCGGCTCAGTCGAGCCGAAGCATATGCATTCGGCCCGACTGAGCCGCTCAGCCAACTTCGGGAGCTGTACGGGCTATAGTGAATAGCCCGTATAGCAGCCAGGCCCGGATTTCCCACAAGGCCACCGAGGCCCGGCCTCGGGGCGGCAGGGCGCAGAGGGCAGCCGCGGTGTCCTTGTGGGGAAGTTGAGGAAGCCGATTGTTTGTTTACATGTCATCTCGGCGATGTCGCCGAGATGACATGTAAAAAGTCTGCAGGCGGCCGGTTTGTCCTCCCCTCCCCCCTGCACTTACCTCTCTCCTCTGGCTTCGTCCTCCGGGCTCCGCCGCCCAGTCTCTCCTCACTGACAGCCGATGCAGTAAGCAGAGCGGCCGGGTTAAAAGTAACCCTGCCGCTCCGTGTAGACAGTGAGAGGGGAGAGCTGTGCCATGCTGTGCCATTTATTGCATTGTTCAATATTACCACGGAGCGCCGCTTAAAGAGGCATTTCCTGATAAATATTTGATGTATTTGGGGACGATAGAAATGTTCTTCTTCATAAATCCAACAATGACATAAATCACAATAACTCTCATCCCCCCAAGTGCCCATTTCAGACCATGTTGCCCCTGTGCCCCCATTACGGCCTGCAGACATGACCCCTCTCAGGCCCTCATCTCTCTCCCTAGAACGCCATTCGCTCCTCGCACGCGGGCCCTTGTTGTTCGGTGCCCTGAATATCATCCTGAGCCCTCTGCGGCCTCGTAAAAAGATGGAAAACGTGTTCATAATTTTCATTTCTACTGAAAACTGTTGCGGTTTACACATTATATAACGTCGCCGCCGCCGGCCCCGAGCTACACAAGAGCTATTACGGAGAAAAAAAAAAGAAAAGGCGAAGCCTATCTATATAAAAGCCGGCTTGGCCTCCGTCCAGAGACGACTTTGAAGCGAAGCTTAGTGCTTTTTTTTTATTTTTTATTATTATTATTTGGGTCATAAAACAAAAGATTTATGTGGTAAATGGAGATTTGGGAGGTGAGCGGACAGGGGTGCTGGCTGGGTTCCAGGACAATGGAGCTCGGGGGGGCTTGTATCAATTATGTGAGGCCTCCGTAGAACCGCCATGAGCTGGATCTGACCGATATCGATCGCTTTGCAGAGACCCCGGTCCGATCGATCCGGAGGGGAGATCGATTGTATTTTTACTGATCAATGGTTACTGCTTGCCCGGCAACTGAACGGGTGCGTTTGGCTAAAACCATCATGGTGGTCGCCATCATGCATGTAGCAGTGACGTGCAGTACCTTCCGGCCTGGGTGAGGCATTCTCCCTGCCCGCCACAGTCCGTTACGGCCCCACGCCCTGCCCCCAGAATGCCCCACCCTGCCCCCTGTTGCCCTGCCCCCCCCCCGGTCACCAAGCTATGTGTGGAGGAGACAGGGAGGAGCCATCGAGATCAATGTCCTCAGTGTTTTTTTTTTTTTCCATTGGACAGCTTGGACCAATGGCGCTTTGCCATTGGTCCAAACCATCCACAGAGCTCACGCCTCTAACACAGAGTAGAGGCTGTGACAGCTCTTGCCTCACTATGTTAGGTTACACAAGCAGTGGGGAAGCCCGCTGCTGTGTAACCTAACTTAGCCGTCAAAAGCCGGATGCAGTGCCGCCTGTAATTAACAGGTAGCGCTCCGTCCATGACAGGTTTCCAAGCTGTGTAACCTAACCTGTTACAAGCCGGTCTGAATGCAGCAAAAAGCTGTCAGCTTCAGACTTGAAGCTGACAGCTTTTTCCTCCATAATACTAGGTGAGGTTCTGCCTCATCTGCCTCCTCCCCTGACCGCACGCCCCTGGCGTGTAGGGCTCACTCACCCCAGCCTATTGCAGGGATGATGGTAAAATGTGCAAATGAATGCAACGCATGGCAACCCGCCACACATGAGTCTGTTACTTCTGGTGCCCTTCACTTTGCATGGCACCCCCAACAACCTGGTGACAACCTCAGGTACTGGTGCACTACATGTGACTGTTGGATCCAAAAAACGTTTTGTTGCATACGCATAACACTATAGGAGACAGGGCGGGGAAACAGTATATTTAGAAGAGTGGGCGGGGCCAAAAGGATACCCAAACACCAAGGTGGCTACAGGTATGAAATGCGGAAAGAAGCGCCATGGCCAATGGATACTATAAAGAAGTCAACGTTGCAAGTTGTATTTTTTACCAATCTCTTATATTAGGAACAAGTCTCATTTGTAGGCTGGTAAAGGCTGCCCGGGCGGTAACCGTAGTGCCATGGCAGCACAGGTCATGTGACATGTGATCTGCTGATCCTGCCAAAAATCCAGTGATGTCCTGTGTTATGTTATGAAGATCATGAGGGGTGGGGGGTGGGGTGGTTCTATAGTCCTAACACACCTCCTATCCTCAGGTGACAATGCTGTTCCTCCAGGGATATAGCACAGTGAGGGAGTGTTGTCACCCTAGGACAGGAAGTCCGGCAGGCAGGATCACCAGGTGGAAAAAAAAAAAGAATAAAAAAAAGACAACAAATGCGGCCACCACATAATTTTTCTGTACTTGCTGAAAATGTTCTTAGCCTGAAAAAAGAACCCGAATGCCGCTGCCACGTCTCAGGTCAGGAAGCCGCAATATATTATATTTTTCTTCTCGGGATTAGATACAATTTATTCATTTCCTCCTCTTAAATTGCTGTTACATTTGCCAGCAAAGGGTCGGCCCGAGGTCGCACTTTATAACCACAGACAATCATTTCTGCTTGAAGTTTAATCATCGTCGTCTTTCGTCAGCGTAAAGTTTTTGAACTTGAATCCTCAGCCAGCAAACGACACAATCGCGAGTTTTATGTCGGCTATAAAAGAACACAATGTGGCGGCTCTGATACAATGTAGCTTCCCGAGCGGTAACATTTCTCGGTTTGGTTTATATATACAAAGTCGATCAATCAGAACAAAAGCCGTTCCGCTGTCTATAAAGTTTGAGCCTCGGAGACAAATGCTACAAAAGGATGCGCGGGGCCGTCATTCGCTTTTTATCGATTTTGTTTGGAAAAATATCAGAAGGCACAAAAAGATTTACTTCTGAAGGGCAGAGCGGGCGACCCGGCCCGTGTAATGTTTGGAGAGTTCTGTCTAGGAGGAGAGCGCTGTATGCAGTTACCATCACTGGATGGAAAAGGCTCAACGGTGTCCCCGACAATTAGGACCAAACCCTGACAAGTGCCATTCATCTGTCCAATGGCTGCGTCCTTACTCCCGTTCCCTGAACTTTGGGTTACTTACCTCTGACCCCTGAACTTTGGGTTACATTCTCCCGTTCCCTGAACTTTGGGTTACTTACTTCTGACCCCTGAACTTTGGGTTACATTCTCCCGTTCCTTGAACTTTGGGTTACTTACTCCCGTTCCCTGAACTTTGTGTTGCCTATTTCTGTTCCCTACACTTTGGGTTACTTACTCCCGTTCCCTAAACTTTGGGTTACTTACTTCTGTTCCCTGAACTTTGGGTTACTTACTCCCGTTCCCTGAACTTTGGGTTACTTACTCCTGTTCCCTGACCTTTGGGTTACTTACTCCCGTTCCCTAAACTTTGGGTTACTTACTCCTGTTCCCTAAACTTTGGGTTACCTACTTCTGTTCCCTGAACTTTGGGTTACTTACTCCCGTTCCCTAAACTTTGGGTTACTTACTCCCGTTCCCTAAACTTTGGGTTACTTACTCCCGTTTCCTAAACTTTGGGTTACTTACTCCCGTTCCCTAAACTTTGGGTTACTTACTCCCGTTCCCTAAACTTTGGGTTACTTACTTCCGTTCCCTGAACTTTGGTTTACTTACTCCCGTTCCCTGAACTTTGTGTTACTTACTCCCGTTCCCTAAACTTTGGGTTACTTACTCCCGTTCCCTGAACTTTGGGTTACTTACTCCCGTTGCCTAAACTTTGTGTTACTTACTTCTGTTCCCTGAACTTTGGGTTACTTACTCCCGTTCCCTAAACTTTGGGTTACTTACTCCCGTTCCCTAAACTTTGGGTTACTTACTCCCGTTCCCTAAACTTTGGGTTACTTACTTCCGTTCCCTGAACTTTGGGTTACTTACTCCTGACCATTGAACTTTGGGTTATGTACTCCTGACTCCTGAGCTCTAGGTCACTTACTTCTGACCCCGACACTCTGCATTACTTATTACTGGCCCCTGCACTCTGCATTACTTACTATTGACACCTACACTCTGGGGTACCAACTCCTGACCCCTGTACTCTGTGTTACTACTGAACACTGCATTACTTACTACTGGCCTCTGAACCCAGTGTTACCTACCCCTGACCCCTGCACTCTGTATTTCATTATTACTGCCCCCTGCACTCTGCATTACTTCCTATAGACACCTGCACTTCCTGTTGACACCTGCACTCTGCATTACTTCCTGTTGACACCTGCACTCTGCATTACTTCCTGTTGACACCTGCACCCTGGGTTACCTACTCCTGACCTCAACAGTCTGCATTACTTACTACTAATCTCTGCATTACTTACTACTGACCTCTGAACTCTGTGTTACCTACTCCTGACCCCTGCAGTCTGCATTACTTACACCTGACCCCTGCGCTCTGCATTACTTTTTGAATGGGGGCTCCTCTCCTGGACTGAAGTGGCTTACTCTGATGTCACTGCACACTGGGAGCTTCTCACTGGGAGCTGCACACTGGGAGCTTCTCACTGGGAGTGGCACACTGGGAGCTGCAGCAATTGACACGGAGACAGTCTCATTTCCTGGCTGGAGAACATCCAGCATCATCTATCCTTTTCTTCCCAGACTGACTGGTCCGCCCCTTTGATCTATTGGATTTCAGTTCTTTCAGTTGTCTCCAGAATAGGAGGCTGAGGGGAAAGAGCTTCCAATGGGGACACCTGTTCTGGTGACAACTCTCACCTTGTAGAGATACCCTCCCACTTCCTGTTGTGTCTCTGGGACAGGAAGTAAAGGGAAATCCCTGCAAAGAGACACAGAAAGTCAAAGGTAAACTGACAAGGCTTTTAACCCTTTCCTGCTCTATAGAAGTCTGGGCTGCACACATTGTAATGGAACGTCGCTCCAAGAACAGGCAGAACATTGAATTCAATGGAATACACAATCATAATAATTGTGACTGTTCTGACCAGGCCACCCGGATGTCTCCTCCCCCCAGCACTTCGCCGGTCCGTCACTGTGGCAGATTAATGTGCTATAATCTCACAAAGTGACTCGCGCGATAATCGCGGGGCGTCCGTCGGCGCCAATCTCTGCAATATCCCTAATGGAAGCAGGCTGTAAATTCACCGGGATCTGAGCAAGGTTCGGTGGACCAGGACTGCCGGTAAAATACTACCAGGAAATCAATCCCTTTCCCTTCTCAGCCACGATCGGCAGTTTTTACCCGTGATTCACGACCTCGTCCGCGCAGCTCCGCCTACTTATGCGACATACAGCTTAAAGCTGAACTCCGGGCAGATATAAAACGCACATTCGTGCAGCTCTGCATCCGTTAACACGCCACTGAATGTAGTTATCTGAATGCAAAGCATGTCAATGCCTGAATGTACCCGGAGTCAGCCTCTTGGAGTCACTGCACAGCAGGGCTCAGGCTGGGGGAGGGAGAAGCAGCGCAAGGAACCCATCTGTTGTGCTGCAGTGCTCATGCTGATAGGAGGAGACAGCAAAGTGACAGAGAGATGAGCTGATCAGTCTGCTGCTTCTCCTTTCACTGTCCAGTCATGGGTTGGGGCAGGGACAAGACCTGTATGTTATTGAACTGCACCAGAGAAATGTCTGGTCTTCTGATGCTAGCAAGCAGGACTGTGCTGCATGGCATAGCTGGCT
>NW_017308145.1:100943-103733 GCF_000935625.1 Nanorana parkeri | reverse complement strand
TGTCACCCGGTCTCGGCTCTGGGTGGGACCAGGCCTCGGGACGCCCTCGAATCTAAATCCATTGGCAGGTAAAACAGCTCCCATATATGTGTCTGATATATGTATTTGGTTATTTGCCCGAAGTTCAGCTTTAAAGGGACATTCCACCTCTCTACAAAAGAGTATATGGTAGGGCAGCAGCTTCAGCCCCCCCCCCCTTCAACCTACACAAAAGTGATATTTCATTTCAGTGGAATCTCCTAAACTGAGTCACTTCCTTGCCTCTCATCATTCCTGGCTCTGCTCCTGCCCACCACATGGGTGTTTCAGATGTTTCTACCCACCATGGGCCTTCTTCACTTGTTGCACTCAACCGTGATATGGCTCAAACAGACTAAAGGTCCATCAGGAATGGTGAGAACCCCTAGGGTTGCCACCTGTCCAGGATTCACCCGGACAGTCCGGGTTTTGAATGCTGTGTCCGGGTTTCATGGCAGCAGAAACCCGGACACAAGATGTCAGGCAGACAGGGGCAACCAAAATTAAGATAGGGGCTACTGGCCCCCCCACTGAAAATAGTCTCAACTGTGATATTTACATATGAACATGAACACGCCACGGCTCATTCTCCCCAAAAAATGTCAGCGTGTCGCTAGAGTGTTCGGGTTTCACTTGAAGAAAAGGTGGCAACCCTAAGAACCCCTCAATTCATCTGCATCAGGCCAAGAACCCAAAAGATTTGTTTTTTGGAAAGACCGATCCTTAAAACTCATCCACACATAAAGGGGTGTGAACTGAAGCCCCTGTGTGTGGCCACTGAGCAGATCCCAGCCAGAGCCAGGTTGGCCATGAAAGATATCCAACACCAGTGTGGTGGTGTAACTCTCCTGCATGGACCAATCCAATATGAGTTTGGGAGTGGCAAACCCCCATTGGAGAGATCCAACCATCCACTTGGGGCCCTATCCTGGAAAGAGGGCCCATGCTTGTTTGTGCCAGTGTTGGTTGTATCTGGTGCTCGGTGGTCTTCCTGTTCTGCCCCATAAAATCACCAAGATTGGCTGTTGGTTTGATAGAACCTCCTTCCTCCAGCTGGGGACCCCTCTAGTGATAATAAAGATTTATATAGAGGGATCAGGACCTCCTTCCTCCTGCTGGAGATCCCTCTAGTGATAATAAAGATCTATATAGAGGGATCAGGACCTCCTTCCTCCTGCTGGGGATCCCTCTAGTGATAATAAAGATCTATATAGAGGGATCAGGACCTCCTTCCTCCTGCTGGGGACCCCTCTAGTGATAATAAAGATCTATATAGAGGGATCAGGACCTCCTTCCTCCTGCTGGAGATCCCTCTAGTGATAATAAAGATCTATATAGAGGAATCAGGACCTCCTTCCTCCTGCTGGAGATCCCTCTAGTGATAATAAAGATCTATATAGAGGGATCAGGACCTCCTTCCTCCTGCTGGGGATCCCTCTAGTGATAATAAAGATCTACATAGAAGAATCAGGACCTCCTTCCTCCTGCTGGGGACCCCTCTAGTGATAATAAAGATCTATATAGAGGAATCAGGACCTCCTTCCTCCTGCTGGGGATCCCTCTAGTGATAATAAAGATCTATATAGAGGGATCAGGACCTCCTTCCTCCTGCTGGAGATCCCTCTAGTGATAATAAAGATCTATATAGAGGGATCAGGACCTCCTTCCTCCTGCTGGGGATCCCCCTAGTGATAATAAAGATCTATATAGAGGGATCAGGACCTCCTTCCTCCTGCTGGGGACCCCTCTAGTGATAATAAAGATCTATATAGAGGAATCAGGACCTCCTTCCTCCTGCTGGAGATCTCATTGAGGCGCCAACCTGCTGCTTTTAGTGGGTTCATTGAGCCACGTGCAAAGGGCCCTGAACTGAAAACAGCTTAGGGCCCGGGATACACCGACTTATCCACTACGTTTGGGTATAACGCTCCTTCCTAAAATGTAACATCTCTGATAGTAGTTTGATAAATAAACATCATCAGCGTAACACAACGGGGTCGGGGGCGCTTCAGCTGGGACTGACCGCACAATCACACGGTCTGAGACAATACAGTGGCGTCTTAGTTCTATGAGAAGAGGGTCTGTTGTGTGTTCCACGGAGGGAGGAGGGCAGTACCAGGGGTGGAAGGGTGCTGCCGTCATCCTCTGCTTTGCCCGGCCACCTGTTCTGGGGCGTCTCCTTGCTGCGGATACTTGGGAGCATCAGTCAGCTGCGGGCAATTGTACAAAATGTTCCAATTTTCCCCTCACCCAATGGGGGTTGTAAAGTCATTTCGGGTGCACACGGCATACATGTATATCCTTTGCGGCCATTGAGGAATAGATTTACATAAACGTTTATATGAATTAGTTACTGATAATGCTGCCTGTGATCCCATCACTTCCTATCCTAGATACAAGGGGGCGGGGATTTATCAAGACTGGAGCAGACAAAATCTTGAGCAGATTTGCACTGCAACCAATCGGCATCTCTGTCTCACTTTCAAGTCTTACCTGAGCAAACTGAAGAGAGATGCCAGTGGAGTCACAAGGGGGGGGTGCGGCCCGCACCCGGGTGACACCATTGGAGGGGTGACACCAAAATGACTAATTTTTTTTCACCCCCCCCCTCTGAAAAGTCAGGCGCTCGGTCATGGACCGAACGCCCGACAGTCTCAGGAGAGAGGAGGGGACCCGGCGGCACACCTCATCCCGCCGGGTGACTGTCTCCTCCTCTCTCTGCCGGCGTCCATCACCAAGATGGCCGCCGGCAGGTATCAGAATGCTGCCGCT
>NW_017308145.1:100182-100917 GCF_000935625.1 Nanorana parkeri | reverse complement strand
GGGGGGGGGATGTGCAGCTTTGTCCTAGGCAAGGCAGCATCGCCGCCCTCCACGAATCTGCCGCTCCAGGCAAACGCCTTGTTTGCCTCGCGGCAGATACATCCCTGATTGCAGCAAAGTAAAGACAGGCTAGCACCCCATTCAGCTTTTGATTCCTGTATTCCTCCACATTAGAGATTTTTACTGACTTCCTGTTTGCATGGAAATGTTGTCACCTGAGCAGGAAGTGAGAAGAAATCTTTCCATCAGGGACACATACCTTATAGGTCTTCTAAGCCTTCCCTGCTCACTACAGACAGGAAACAAATGGCAGGCATGGATTTAGGGGAGCGCTGGCTCAGCCAATCCAATGCCATGTTTTACTTGGGTCCCTGATACTGTTGTCTATTGATCCTTGAATCTTATCGATAAATTTATTGACTCTTTTGGCTTTGCATGTAATCAATCCCATAATCCACCTCGTGCGTCCCTACTCATCGAATCTTCCTATATAATGGCACAGACCTCAAGCGTACAACAGCCTCCGATCCCAATGTAAATGCAAACATAGGACACGCCTCCAATCGGTCTTATGGGTCTCCCTCCCCGATGGGGTTGCCACCTGTCCAGGATTCACCCCAGACAGTCCGGGTTTTGAGTGCCGTGTCCGGGTGTCATGGCAGCAGAAACCCGGACACAAGACGTCAGGCAGACAGGGGCAACCAAAATTAAGATAGGGGCTACTGCCCCCCCCCC
>NW_017308145.1:98836-99827 GCF_000935625.1 Nanorana parkeri | reverse complement strand
CCCCCCAACTGAAAATAGTCTCAACTGTGATATTTACATATGAATAAGCTACGAGTCATTCTCCCAAAAATAACATGTCATCGAGTCGCTAGAGTGTTCAGGTTTCGCTTGAAGAAAAGGTGGGAACCCTACTCCCCAGCTATGGGTGCTAACTCTTCGGGGTCCATTGTCCCGGCATACAAAAGCTGCACATCTACAATGTGTTTTTTTTTTCTTCAAAGATTTATTGCAACATAAGCACATTTACAAAATCAGATCAAAGCACATAGCTCTCGGCCAGACCCTGCTCCTTCCTTTCTAACACATTTCACCCCGACTACGACTAAGTCCCAGTTGGTGTGAAATGCGTAAGTAAAGAAGAAGGAGGAGCAGGGTCTGGGGCAGAGCTATGCGCTTTAATCTGCTACTGAGAATGTACTTATGTTACAATAAAGCTCTTTGTAGAAAAAAAAAAAGAAAGACGCGGTGAAATGCGCGGCTTCTCCCATTTGAAACCTCCATTCCTGCTGTCCAGTCTGCCCAAGACCAACGCACAACCGTTATACCCGCCAGTTCCATCCTGTAACAGTCACATATAGACGTTGTGCCCGGACACCAGTTGGCCAACTCTGCCGTCCATTATTCTCTATGGTGGAGGCCCAAGGCATACGTGAGCATTGCGGAGGATGTAAATGCTGTGCTCTGGCCCTGGGTAGGCTGGACGGTAGGTTGTCCTACATCTGAGGTCAGTATTCTTATTAGGAGGAGGGATATAGAGGATATGTCCTTTAAATAGGAAGTCTTAGCTGTGAAAAATGTGATCCTTTAGTAAGTGACGGGACGGCAAAGGCTGAAGTGCCCCAAGTCTCAAACTTACTAGCTTAGGTGCATCGAGGTGTCTGCGGAATTTTTTATAATTTATATTTACATGATAAAATAATAATATTTTTATATTGTATATAATAATAATAATCATAATTATAATTATTTGTATTGTACATTTCTATTATAA
>NW_017308145.1:94931-98163 GCF_000935625.1 Nanorana parkeri | reverse complement strand
AAACTGGAGCATATGTGCATGGCAACCAATCAGCTTCTCTCTTCAATTTCTTCAGTTAAGATTAGAAAGTGAAAGAGAGAAGCTGATTGGTTGCCATGCACATATGCTCCAGTTTTGAAAAATTCCCTTCACATTAAGGGCACCGCACCCCAATCCAGAGTGCCACCAGAGCGCATAGGAAAACCCAAACTTCTAGGAACAGGAAGATCGGATACACTCCATCAAACAAACTATCACTTGGCTCAGGCATGGTTACATGGGAAGTTAGGGGAGGGGCTTGCCTATGCAAATACAGACCTTGATAAAGTCGCTATCTACTCTTTAGGGGGCCCTTTGTAGTATAAGAATGATCCTACACAACCCTCCTGCCTCCATCACCTGTCCCCCCCACTTTCCAACCCGGACCCCTGTATCCACCTGCATCACCTTCCCCTGAAAACAAACTAAAAACAATATACAGTATATATCTTAGAGATTACAGATAACATTTTTTCAGACCGAGAACGAGTGCCGAAACTTCTCCTCAGGTAGTAAACGATACGAATTACCGACACCTTTATTTTTAAAGTGTTATGTGACAGTTTTTATAAAACAATGCAGACAAAGGAGAGATGGGGCAGATTGTAGCAGGGGCAGATGTGGCAGATTGCAGCAGGGGCAGATGTGGCAGATTGCAGCAGGGGCAGATGTGGCAGAACGAAGCAGGGGCAGATCGCAGCAGGGGCAGATGTGGCAGAACGAAGCAGGGGCAGATGTGGCATATTGCAGCAGGGGCAGATGTGGAAGATCACTGCAGGGGCAGATGTGGCAGATCGCAGCAGGGGCAGGTGTGGCAGAACGAAGCAGGGGCAGATGTGGCAGATGGAAGCAGGGGCAGATGTGGAAGATCACTGCAGGGGCACATGTGGCAGATCGCAGCAGGAGAGATGTGGCAGATCGCAGCAGGGGCAGATGTGGCAGATTGCAGCAGGGGCAGATGTGACAGATCGCAGCAGGGGCAGATGTGGCAGAACGAAGCAGGGGCAGATGTGGCAGAACGAAGCAGGGGCAGATGTGGCAGAATGAAGCAGGGGCAGATGTGGCAGATTGCAACAGGGCAGATGTGGCAGATCGCAGCAGGAGTGATGTGTGGTCCAGCACTGTACACAGGCCTCCGCTCTGGTACCCCCAGAAGGCTGCCGCGAGGTCCCTTGGAATCACGGGATCTTAAAGCAGCCAAATCTTTAAAAAAAAGTGCCATGCCACCTCCAGGACCGAGTCCCACTGCCCCCCCCCCCCACCCCGCGGGAGCTCACGCGCCCGTACAGCCTTTGGTACATCCGCCCCTGAGTCCCCCTGCCACCAGCAATGCCGCTGCTCTCCTGCCTGTCTCTCAGGGCAGAAGGGACAGCTGCTGTGGGCCCCTATAAATTATAGGTCCCAGGGCAGTTGCCCCTTTTGCCCGGCGGTAAAGATGGCCCTGGGTCCACTTCAATCATTGCCGCCCCCTTTGTCCGAATTCTAAAACCAGATTTCGAATCACAACTATTGAACAGGCCAAACACCCATTTGTAGACTTCACGTATCTCGAGCCGCGCCGACACAATTACTTCTAAGCTGGACAAACAAGAGACCATCAGCTGAAAGATTCTAATGCAACTGATTACTTATTTATTACCCAATCACAATGCCGCTGGGGCCCCCGTACTGGTTCTTCAGACTGTTCGGTTGTCTGCAGCTTCCATCGTCATACGTCTGTGGTCGGTGCTACCAAGTTCGCCCCCCACATTCGAAACACATTTTTGCATAGGCAAGCGAATGCATCAACAGGCGCATTGAAGGGGCCTCTGGTGTAACAATGTAGCAGATGTAACAATCTAGTCATCGGTAGCAATGTTCAGCACCCTGGATGCTTTTGGCCCCTGGACCTGCATAGGCCGAGATGTATATATATCTATCTATATATATACTGTATATACAGTGTATATAATGTGGACGGTTCATTTTATTCATAGCCACACGTATGACAATGGCCAAGCCTTGCAGCCTCTCATTACTTAAGCAGCATGAGCCGAGGGCCCCCACCTTACTCCTGACATTATCCGCTGTTCCATTAAAGAACCATCATACAATTAGTGATTCCATTAATCTCCGTCCTGGCACCAGGCACCACCTGCTATTTCAGCTCCTGGCTGTACCACTGCGCCACCTCCCGACACTCAGACCTCCCCCCCTTCTCATGCCATGTTGCGATTGCACATTAACTGGCAGATTTTGCAGCAGGCGGTATTGCGCCCCGGCCCCCGACCGCACATCGTTGCCCAATACCCCCGGCTGAAAGTTCCTCGTCAAGCACCGGGGCAGCCTTGCCCTTAATCACGTTGGCAAATGGTACACAAGAGCCCAAAGACGCCCAGTGCCCCCTGCCCCAACCTTTGCCCCGTTATTCTGAGTACCTGTCATGCCAAAATGACCTCGACGGGGCAAAACACAACACACACCCCCCATCCCCGGTCTTCATCAACGACCCTCCGAACCCGCTGTATCATGTTTACAGCGGTCTGGCATCTTTTGACCTTAAAGACCCCCCCCTGAACAATAATAAAAATATTAATAATAAAGATAATAATAAAAATAATATTAACAATAATAATTAAGGATGCACTGATACAAGTATCGGTATCAGTGGCGATACTGAGTATTTGGGCCAGTACTCGTACTTGCCCAAATGCTCCGATACTTACCTCTGATACCGGAACTTCCAGTCAGAGGGAGATTTACTTTGACCAGCAGTGCAGCGAGGGGACATGGAGCTGACTTCTTGGCCAATCAGCATGGAGCCGGGCAATCAAGAAGCTGGGCAGTGTGTTATTACCCGACGCCTGGCTTCTTGATTGCCCAGGAATCCGGCCTCATGGTAGTGGAAGTACCAATAGCATCAGTACTCCGTATCGGCGAGTACCGAAAGATAAATATCCGTACTCGTACTTGATACAGAAAAAAAACAGTATCGGTGCATCCCTAAAATAATAATAATAATAAGCAGAAGAAGAAGAATATTAATAATAAAGATAATAATATTATTATTATTATACGGGATTTATATGGCGCCAACAGTTTGTGCAGCGCTTTACAATATAAGGAAGACATTACAATCACAATACAATTCAAGCCAAGATGGTAAGGAGGGCCCTGCCCGTGAGGGCTTACAATCTAAAAGGGAGGGGGAAGTGATACATATACTAATATTATT
>NW_017308145.1:90951-94551 GCF_000935625.1 Nanorana parkeri | reverse complement strand
ATAATAATAATAATAATAATAATAAGAAGAAGAAGAAGAAGAAGAAAAAAGAAGAAGAAGAGGAAGCGGAATAATAATAATAATAATAATAATAATAATAAGAAGAAGAAGAAGAAGAAGAAGAAGAAAAAAGAAGAAGAAGAGGAGGAAGCGGAATAATAATAATATTAAGAAGAAGAAAACCAATAAAAAGAAACAAATCAGAAAACAAACATTTGGAAAATAAAACAGTTGTTCTCGCTGGTTGATGGAAAGTTTTATCGCCGTGTTGGGACGCGGATTTAGTTAATAAGCTCGCTAACAATACACAGGGGTCATCAGGTTTTACAGGCTGGGAAGGGAGGATGGTGATTGAAACATGAGTGTGGTTACAATGTCTGAAATGTAGCAAGTCAGTGTAATCTTTCCAAAGTGGACCTGTCAGTAACTTTTCACGTCTGCATGAATGAATTCCTGACACGTCACAATACACAGTAACAGGATCACTTTTTGGAGAAGCTCCGCCTATTCATCCTTAAGCTCCAGTCAGTGACTTTGCCTAGACCGAGATGACGTCATGAGTCTCCCCTTGAACATGTTACATTGTGACCATCAAAATAAATATCAAAGCCCAGTCTGCACACTGCTATACTTTTGTTGCCTCAGCTTCACCTTCGTAGCAAGTCACAAGGTGAGATGCGGCAGCAGGGGCTGACCTGTTTCAGACATATGTGAACACAGCGGAGAACTGCACAGACACCCGGATTTCCATGACTGTGTCATCTCTGAGCCGCCATATCAGTCCAGGAAGTAGATGGTGACCCTGGATGACGCCTGAACAAAGATGGCGCCGTCCTCCTAGAGAGAAAAGCAGATAAAGGCATTGTCAGGGGGAGTCCTGTGATCTCTGTGAGAGGTAATAAATACCTGGAAGAATCACACGGACCCATTGCTGAGCATGCATGCACCTAACATAAAACATATATCTGATGACAGGTCCACTTACATGTTTTACTTTTCTTTTTGATGTGAAAAATCTTATTAATGTGTTCAAGTTTTAAAAACCTAATTTTTGTGAATTCTTTGCAATTATATACACACACACACACACACACACACACACACACACACACACGGACCGTCATAATCAGTGTGCCCTGCTAATACTCTTCTGTCACTGCACGTCAGCTGTCAAGGGTCTGTTAAAAAATAATAAGCACTTGGCAGTCTCTGATAATATCAAACACCCACAAAGCTCCCGGTAGCCTTGACCATGTGATCACTGCCGAGGCCTTATGTCACAAGAAAAACAACTGATGTCATTTATTTATTCATTTTTAAAAAATTCTGGGTAAGAATTACATTTTCACTGTATTGGCTCATGTAATGTGACCAACCCTGCACCCGCTGTGCCCATTATGAGGGGCCCCCACCATCCCTGTGCTGAGTTCCCGGGTCTGTACACCTGCTGTGCCCATTATGAGGAGCCCCCACCATCCCTGTGCTGAGTTCCCGGGTCTGTACACCCACTGTGCCCATTATGAGGGGCTCCCACCATCCCTGTGCTGAGTTCCCGGGTCTGTACACCTGCTGTGCCCATTATGAGGAGCTCCCACCATCCCTGTGCTGAGTTCCCGGGTCTGTACACCCGCTGTGCCCATTATGAGGGGCTCCCACCATCCCTGTGCTGAGTTCCCGGGTCTGAACTCCGGGCAGATATAAAAGACACAAATAATGCAGCTCTGTGATCATCAATACATGGCAGTGTAAGTACCGGAATTCTACCTTTAGTCATGTGCTAAAAGAGGACATGTGTATAGAAGGACAGAGCAGAGTGATAGTGAGAGGTGCCCCCTCTTCGTCAATCACCCCCCATCCTGTGCCCACTATACCTGCCAGTCTCCACCAATCACCCCCCATCCTGTGCCCACTATCCCTGCCAGTCTCCACCAATCACCCCCCATCCTGTGCCCACTATACCTGCCAGTCTCCACCAATCACCCCCCATCCTGTGCCCACTATACCTGGCATTGATATATAGTAATATGATGTTCAAAACATACAGCGCTGACTCATCCTCCCAACAGGCGGCTCCGCAGCACTAATACACGAGCCAACATGCCAACACACAGCAAGCACATCGAGAACATTGACAATATGTGGGCACAATACGTGGGCAACACATTGGAAATCCTGACAGTATGTGGAATACAAATACACAACACTGGCAATCCATGAGCAACAAAAAAAGTAACAATACACGGGCAACAAACATACAATTGTAACAATACATTGGCAACAAATGAAGAATTGTAACAACACATGGGCAACAAACACACAAATGTAACAATTCATGGGCAACAAACACACAATTATAACAATACATGGGCAACAAATGAAGAGATGTAACAATACACGGGCAACAAACACACAAATGTAACAATACATGGGCAACAAACACACAATTGTAAGAATACATGGGCAACAAATGAATAATTGTAACAATACATGGGCAACAAACAAACAATTGTAACAATACATGGGCTACAAACACACAAATGTAACAATACACGGGCAACAAACACACAAATGTAACAATACATGGGCAACAAACACACAAATGTAACAATACACGGGCAACAAACACACAATTATAACAATACATTGGCAACAAATGAAGAATTGTAACAATACACGGGCAACAAACACACAAATGTAACAATACATGGGGAACAAACACACAAATGTAACAATACATTGGCAACAAACACACAAATGTAACAATACACTGGCAACAAACACACAAATGTAACAATACATGGGCAACAAACACACAAATGTAACAATACACGGGCAACAAACACACAAATGTAACAATACACGGGCAACAAATGAAGAATTGTAACAACACATGAGCAACAGAAAAGCAATTATAACAATACTTGGACTACATCCCACAATGCATTGCAGCCTAGAGCCCAGACCCAGTGATGTCCCATGGGCACTGCCTAGTCAAATAACAGAACAGAAAAAGATTTTGCATAACCAAATAGAGCGACAAGAGGTGGAGAATCACCTTCAGCTACTTTAGAAAGAGGCGCGAGTGTCAAGATGAATATTTCTCATGACTTCAATAATGGAATTAGAGAGTTCAAAGTTTTGTCAACAGGGCCCCAAAGCAAAAAGAGTTCCAGGAGTGGAAATCCAGGAGGAGGAGGTCGCCATCTGCTGGACGTGTCTGGTAATGAACCTCGATGACTATTTTTTTTTTAATGCAGTAAATGGCCAAGAGTATGTGGACGCCCCTACCAAGTATTGAGGTCACGTGGTTCCAGTGAAGGGTTCTGTTCATTTAATATAAATGCATTCTATTTTCAGTGGCCATGAAGCTAACAGACCCCCTTCCCTTGGAGCTAAGCCTGCTCTGGTTATCAAGGCCAGCCCAAGGATAGGCATAATAGGCAACCACCTTGGGTGCTTCAGCATTAAGGGGGAGGGTGCAAAAAGTAGTAGTTCACAGCTCCCGGGGTTTTATGCCTTGGGTGCTACTGCTAATGGACCTTGCCCCATCCCTGTCTGCATAGGGGGGGGGGGGGGGGGGCACCAAAAAACGTGCACGAA
>NW_017308145.1:86906-90560 GCF_000935625.1 Nanorana parkeri | reverse complement strand
CCCCCCCCCCGTGGGTCCAGGGGGGGGGGGGGGGGGGCTACATAAACAGATGCTAACTTCTGCATTCTTATACCTGCTTTGCATGTGAATGAATTGCTGAGAATAAAATTAAAGAGAACCTGTGCTTTGGCTGTACAATGTAATGTCAAGCAGCTGCACATACTCACTTTTGCTTTGTTCCCCCGCCACACCGTTTGGCCACTGTAAGCAAGGAGCTTACCCAGGCCCGAGGACTCTCCCCGCCTCCCATTGACAGCGCTGTGTGCCTGAGCCACCAATGGGCAAGCAAGCACTAGTTCTGTCAAATATGTGGAAGGGGATTGGGCCACATGCTGCTTCCTACCTGGAAGTGCCACCTGCAAGCAGCCAATCAAACCGCCTGGGGAGCGAAGGATAGATGAGTATGTGCAAATGGTGGGACCGCTACTAAAGTGAACCTGTTGCTTTGCCTGCATGTAAGGTACACACGCCCCCCGTGCAATACATTTTGATGAATGTAAGTAAACAATTCAGCCCAGTCAACACATTTTGATCAGATATTAATTTCAATCCAAGCCAAACAGATACATAGGGGTCATTTATAAAGAACGCCCTGTTCCGTTCACCTTGCGAATATCTGAGAATGTTCGTCCCGTGTGTGTATATGCGCAAATTAATGTTCTGCAGTTTTTTTCCCCTTTCCAAGTGTGTTTAAATTGGAGTGTTCTGGTGGTAATTTCACTCAATGGCCACTAGATGGCGCTAAAGGAGTATAGAAAAGTAATAATTATGGCCTATGCTTCTTTGGCGCCATCTAGTGGCCATAATGTGATATTACAACCAGAACACTCCAATTTAAACACTCTTGGAAAGGAAAAAAACGGCGGAACATTCATTTGTGCATATACACGCACAGGATGGACCGGATTTCAGGACACTGTTAATCCCGCCCATGCTTCATATCCCGCTCAGACCCCAGCTCTAAACCACCCATCACACCCACTTTATGGGTTGGCCCTGCTCAGACACTCAAACTTAGCTGACAGATCCTAAAACAGAAGGGAAAAGAAGCCAACATAGTTATAAGAATGTGCGAAGACACGAGCCATAGATGATGCTTGCTCTGTACATTGTGCATCATAAACAATTGCCCATATTTCTAAAAAATAAAATCCTTATTTTCCCCTTTTTTCCACTCTTTGTTCCATCTCTGTGCTGCTGATCTCCTGAAGCCTCTGTGCAGCCACTTCCTGTCTACATGCACTCCAGCGATGGCTGCAATGGGATTCCTCAGGGCTGGTTTCTTGGTGGTGACAACAGCGGACCCATGCCTGTGTAACGTGTACTGAAATGCCCATGTGACGGGGCGACAATGCATGAGAGCAATTCCGAGACCTGGACAGGGCGTTGTCACCCCTATAACAGGAGGCGCCTGAACAAGGACCTCCACGGCGGGATAATCAGGGATTATTTTCATGAAAGCTGCAGATTTATAAAGATTTATGCCGCCATTTTACATGTAACACAGAAGTGAAGACGTTCTCCTTCATCCCGCCGACACGGAGAATCAAATACATCCGGATACACCGTGTCTCAGTGCGGCCAGCTCTTCCCTCTTTACATGGGACACGAGACTCCCAATTTCTGCGGCTACATTTATTTCTCTAGAGGTCTCATATACTATGCCATTAGAGTTCATGTGCGTGTAAAGGCGTCCCAATACTTTTGGTAATATAGTGTATGTATTTCCTTCATTGTAATCATTTACACATAAGATTTCCTGCTCTGATATGTTCTAGAGAGATCACTCCCTGACAAGCTGTACTATTGTGTTTTAATTGTATTTTAGTAGCCCTGATGAAGGGGGAGGGGAAACCCTGAAACGCGTTGGTTTTTTCTTTCAGTTATTTGATGAATGATTCAAGTTTTCTTGGGCTGGTTTGTAGGTTGGCGCTCTTTGCTCTATCTTTCTCTTTTTGGATTCTGATTCTGGGTACCCCAGTTAGGGTGACCCTGTCTGATGAGAGCAGCACCCCCGGGGACAGTGAGCCTTAGAAACTGGGTGGGTATCCCCTAGGGATGCACCGATACCGATACTAGTATCGGTATCGATACCAAGTATTTGGGCGAGTACTCGTACTCGCCCAAATGCTCCGATACCTAGCACGAGTACTTCCTGTATCAGGAAGCAGGGCAGCGCGTAATGATGATTGGCCAGGAAACGGCTCCATGCTCTCTCGTCACTTGTGATGAGAGAGCATGGAGCCGACTTCCCGGCCAATCAGGAAGCCAGGTAGGGTGCAATGACGCGCTGCCCGGCTTCCCGATTGGTCAGGAAGCTAGCAAATCCGGAAGCCGGGGCGCCGTGTAATGGCGCAGCGCCCGGCGTTCTGATTGGCCGGGAAGCCGGCGTCATGCTCCCTCGTCATCTCATGAATCATAACATTAAGAAAGTGACCTTAAAGCATTCGTTTGTATTGCTTTAGAAAAAATGTGACCTGTCCCTTTAAGAAAAAGTATCGGTAATTGGTATCTGTGAGTACTTGATCAAAAGTATCGGTACTCGTACTCGGTCTTAAAAAAGTGGTATCGGTGCATCCCTAGTATCCTCAAACATCACACAGCTGGTTATCGGGATTCTGTGTGCCTCTCCAATACCTGTTCTGGGCTAAGCAGTACAAGCTTAACAGGATGTGCGCTAACCCTTCCCGCACTCTAACTCTTCCCACACACCAAAACCCTTCCTGCACTCTCAGCCATCCCTCTCCCTTACCCATCCTGCACTCTAACCTTTGCCACACTCTCACGCTTTGCCCGCACTCACCCTTTCCCCACACTCACCCCTCCCCCCACTCTCACCCTTCCCACACTCCATTCAAAACCTTGAAGGTTATGTAACCCCCCAACAACGGACTTCTGTTATTTCCTCCTTTTTGGTCTGTTTAATGCACCAATAAAAGCACTTATGTGTTTTCAGTTCATCAGGTGCAAGAAATCTCTGTTGATCCTGCCAGAAATCTTGTCAGCTGATCAGTTTATGCTCTCGGCTTCTGCCGAACTCTTATCAGCTATCTCTGAGGACTGCAGAACACCTTCCCCCTGTGTCATGGAGAAGGGGAGAAGGGGAGGTGTTCTTTAGCCCTGTTCTAGGGTGGCAACTAAAGTTGAGCTTAGGTTTGATTGGACCGGGTTTGGTCTTTACCTGAGCTGCTCTGAACTCCTGCCCACAGCTGCACTTAAAAGGAGAACTATGGGGGTCAGGGCTTTTCCCCATAGTTCTCCATAGGGTAACGGGAGGACACAAACTAGCGCCCTCCCGTCACCCTAAGCTCAGTATATAGGGAGCTACAGCTCGCGGTATACTGAGACGCCGCAGTCTCAATTGTGTCTGGATCCGCCCAGCTGCGTGACTGACAGCTGGCTCTGCCTATCTAGAGGCAGAGCCAGCTGTACCCGCCCCCTCCCCCGTCCGTTCTGCCAGTCAGGGCTGGAGGATCAGAGCGGGGAGAGGGCAATCCCGCCCCTCCCCCTGTCACGGCTGTAGAGAGTCGTGAAAGGATCGAGAGGTGAGCAAACGCCGGTATATGTTCGCTCACCTCCCGATCTACTGAGCTGACCTGTGACAGTCTCATTGTCACAGGTCGGCTAGAACTATGAGGTGAGTGAAAAGCACGC
>NW_017308145.1:84705-86723 GCF_000935625.1 Nanorana parkeri | reverse complement strand
CCCCCCCCCCCCCCCTCATAGTTCTCCTGTAAGCAAAGGGGAGGGATGCTGTGACATCATTGACTTTATATGGCCATATAAACGTATACATAACGTATATATAACAAGGGAAGAATAAAACATTTTCACTCAAACAAATAAGAAATCTTCAGTCGTCTTTTCTTACGATTTAATTATTAAATATAAATCTCTTTCATAGCTTTACATATATAAAACGAGCATCATCGCACCTCCTCATACATACAATGTGTCACGGGGACGATATGACCACATGTAAAAAGTAACATTTAAGGCAGGAGAACGGAACGGGCCGCGAGCGGCGTGACGCTATACAATCCTCCAGATAAGTGCAAATCATCAAACGCGCATTTCCGAAGGGAGATCCGTGCGGGAAAAACGAGTGAATTCAACGATGGATTTTTTTTGAGGACGGCAATGTCGCCTTCGCGCAAAAATTTAGGCCGACGTCTCCCGGAGACGCCAGCGCCAAGATTTCCCTGCAGTGGATTATGTCATCACCATGCAGATGGACTGTTTCTTTTTATTTTACACTATACATAATATACGTGGGGGAGGGGCCATGACACCCTTCCAAAAAGAAGGCGGGCCACAACTGAGAATCCCGCCAATGGTATCCCCGAGAGAAAAAAATTCACTTGATTCCACTTGCCGCCAACCATACAAAACCTAAGTATCGATTCTGGTGCGTAGTTGGCCTCTAAAGTGAACCTGTCAGCCATTTTAAAAGTTTAAAGACCGGCCTAAGGGTAGGCACCACAGGGTGTCCACCATTACCCTACTCTGTGTGCCCCTCTGAACTGGTTTCACTCTGTCACCAGTGGACAGACTCCCTGACTCCAGCAGGGCAGGCTTCCCTAGGTGTGCGCCATTTCATTGGCTAGATAACTCCATGTGCCCCTCTGAACTGGTTTCACTTTGATACTAGAGGACAGACTCCCTTAAAGCAGCAGGGCAGGCTTCCCTAGGTGTCCGCCATTTTATTTGCTAGATAACTCCGTGTGCCCCTCTGAACTGGTTTCACTTTGATACTAGCGGACAGACTCCCTGACTCCAGCAGGGCAGGCTTCCCTAGGTGTCCGCCATTTTATTTGCTAGATAACTTTGTGTGCCCCTCTGAACTGGTTTCACTCTCCTACTAGAGGACAGACTCCCTGACTCCAGCACTGGGTGTCCACTATATTGGCTACATAAAGAACTCAGTGTGTCCCTCTGAACTGGTTCCACTTTGTTACTGTGGGCCAGACTTGTTTTTTTTTTTTTACACTTCAGGGATAAGCCCGGTCAACTTTACCCCTATCCCTACTTCCAGCCTCATTGGCCATTAATATGGCACATGGGCGGCGCTTAGTCCTAAAGCCAGACCCCTGCTAAAGTGAAGCCATTTTCAGAGTGGGTCTTGTTCTGGCTGATGAATATAATTCATGGTTTCTTCTGCTGTTGTATAGACAATTCATTTCTTTGACATTTAAAAATGGCAGACAGATCCACTTTAAGTGCAACCACCATCATTAAAAACCCAATTAGCACCGCCTCCTTTCTCAGTGACATCACCGCCTCCTTTCCCAGTGACATCACCGCCTCCTTTCTCAGTGACATCACCGCCTCCTTTCTCAGTGACATCACCGCCTCCTTTCTCGGTGACATTACCGCCTCCTTTCTCAGTGACATCACCGATCCCTTTTAAAATGATAGGCCACTCTTGGCTTCCTGTATCCAAACGCCTGCTTCCAGGGCGGTCATTGGTGACCGGTCCACTTTAAGTCTTATTTAAAAGGAACCCGTTACATGGCGGTCACCTCATCTGGAAGATGGCGGAACAACAAAATCGCAAAACGCACGGCCGAAAATATTTCAACATCGGAAACCTGAGATATTTGGCATGGTATGGACGACAGCGGCACTTCTTGCCAAAGTGGGCGTGTCCAGCAAATTCCTGGAGCTGCACTGATGTGTTATGAAATCAAAACTCCAAGAAATCAACAAAATACATTGTAACC
>NW_017308145.1:81850-84537 GCF_000935625.1 Nanorana parkeri | reverse complement strand
TATATATATATGTAAAAAAATAATATGTGTATAGATAGATACATAGATAAATAAGTGGATACATATGGATACAGATTTGCACTTATCTGGAGAAGGTTGATTATCTGTGTCTCATGTAGACTACATAGAATAAATTAAATGTGATAAATGCATCAGGTTTCCCTTCAAACATTTCATTCTAGTTTACAGGTGACCTGGCACTATCCTGGAGATTAATAAATAAACAGTCCAATTATATATTTTTCTTTAAATAGGGAAAAAAAAAAAAATATTCCCTCAAAAAGTGTCCCCAAGCTCCTCCTTCTTCTTTAAAATTCTTACGGCCCTCTGAATCACACGGTGTTCAAGAAAGCATTTTGATATGGACGTCTGTACTGGATATTCTTACCATAAATATTTACATTTTAAGATTTATCTACATTGCATCTCGTAATAAAAAATAGATTTAAAAAAAAAAAAGAAAATCTGTAGTCCCCGTTGGAGCCACAGTGGGGCGCTGTTTCTCTGCAACAACTTCAAGGCATTCGACTCAGCGATACCCGAGTACCACTACTTTTTGTTTGACGTTATTAGTGCTGATCCGTAGAGGATTTTCGGTGACGCTGCTTTCCGGGCAGAAAAGTTTTAATACTATATTTTGCATTGACTAGAAATCTCAGTGTTTCTTACGGGTTTTGACGGCTTCCCCCATCGTCGCTCGGTTCCTAATTCTACTATTTTTGGAACAAAAAATTGCAACGCCTCCTCCCCCTCCCACCCACCTAGAAAGTCTTAATTCCGTTTGCTTTCCCGATGAGCCAATTTACAGCGGCTTTGGGGTACGGAAACGTTCCTCAGCTCGAAAACGTCAACAGGAAGACAAATGTTGGTCAAGATGTCCGAAAACTTGACTGCTTTGGGAGCATAAAAACTGAGGTCACACGTGAGTTTGCATGCGCTGTTGTGCTGGTCGGCCGTAGTCACAGTGCGTGGAGAGTGAGGCGTAGGAGAGCCGCGTAGGGCCAGATTCCAGGGTTTCGAAGCGGTCTGGGCGGACGTAACTGCAGAACGCTCTGGCGTAAGGTGCCGGTTGGCTACCTGGGCCCGTAGATATGCTACACGGGCCTTGCGGTATATGGACCCGTTCGCTTCCTTGGCGTGGAGTGGTGGCGTACCGGTGGGCATAGTCATACAGTTTGGGAGCTCCGGGTAAAGACGGAGTTGGGCAGAGCGGGGTGAGACTTGTGGTCGCAGAATATAGAGGCCGAGGAGGCGAGGAAAACTCTGGATAGGCAACTGTGATTGGACGGGAGTCATCGTGGGCTCGGACTTTGTAGTAGCCGTTCGTTGGGTCCTGAAGACAGAAAATACGGGTCAAAGGAATACCAAGGAGTTACCCTTATCAAGTCATCAAGTCCATTCACACTAGCAACATGTACCTGCTGTCACCCACGCTAGTCCAAGCTCAAGGTTCTTTGCATAGAGATAAGTAGACCTCCAATGGCAATTATCTATTTGGTGCCTCAAGTTATTGAACCCTAATATTTTTGCAAGGTGTCCAAGTCAACTTTCCTCTCCACAGCATAAACATGAGCACCTGAGCAACCCAAGTGATTATGCTTGGAACTATATCTAAGGACCCTACAAGCAACCAACCTTTCATCTGCGTCCAGTTTTAGACCCTCCAGGTCTAGACTCAGGGGCGGATTTACTCTCTCTGCTGCCCCAAGGCCAGGTTCCTCAATGCGCCCCTTACCTGCCAACCCCCCCATGGAGAATGGCAGACCTGCAGGTGCATGCAATGATCTCGGCCACATCGCCGGGATCACTTGTACAAAACCAGCGGCGGCTTCTCGGCTGTACATTTAGCTCTGCTTGGGCCAAATGCAGAAAACAACTACCCATCTGGCGCCTGGAACTGCATGTCCTGGGCATCAGGAGATAGGAATTCCACACCCCTGCTGCCCCTCTACTCCCTGCTGCCCTAAGGCCGGGCCTTGGTTGGCCTTGTTGGAAATCCGGCCCCGTCTAGACTATTAAAAGATTTCCATAAACTTTGATACATGAATGGGACAACCCAGCGACAGCCACCAGAGGCAACTTACCTGAGAGTCATCCGGGATGTCGCTGTGTTCTGTCTGCGATGTTCCTCGAGATTCTGTATCAGTGTGCTACACAATAAAAACAATATGTTGATTGATTAGGTTTCATCAAAAACTTAGCATTTGGGTTCTTGTAGTTTTTTTTTTAAAGCTTGCACTAAGCCTAATGATGGTCATCTGCTTGGAAACAAAGACTGCCCAAATGTTCTCCTTAGCATATATACTGCACAATCCTAAAGTCCTTCATTAACTGTGAAGAACAAAAAGGAAAATCCGGTGATGTTTCCAGTTTGACTATTAAAATTGATTCCAGTTTTGGTTTTCCTAAAATGATCTTTTTAAACTTAATAGAACAAATGTAATAAAATCACAGATGATCAATGAGAAGCCAAATAGCCATTGTCCTGTATTCCTCAAGAAGATCGTAGTGATGACTTTGATGGACAAAGGAGAATGTTCTCCCGTCTATCGGCCTTCTTCACTACCATCAAAAATATCTACAGGGTTGTTCACAAAAGGGTGAAGAGTTTGGAGAAGTGAACAATCTAGGACAACATACAGGGCCGGATTTACTCTCTCTGCTGCCCCAAGGCAAGGTTCCTTAAT
>NW_017308145.1:71054-81823 GCF_000935625.1 Nanorana parkeri | reverse complement strand
CCTCAATGGAGAATGGCAGACCTGCAGGCTGCATACAAGTGATCTCGGCAATATGGCCCGGGATCACTTGAACAAAACAAGTGATGGCTTCCCCCTGTACATTTAGCCCTGCTTGCCCAAAGCAGGGCTAAATGTAGAAAGCAACTACCCGCCCGGAACTGCATGTCCCGGGCATCGGCAGAGAGGAATTCCACACCCCTGCTGCCCCTCTACTCCTTGCTGCCCCAAGGCCGGGCCTTGGTTGGCCTTGTGGGAAATCCGGCACTGACAACATAGCTGAAGCTGAATTAGATAATTTTTTTAAATCAGCTATTTTGTCCTTAAATCAGGGGTGTCAATCTCAATTTAATCGTGGGCCGCATCAACATTATGGTTGCCCACAAAGGTATCTGTAACACTATATAAATGTATCTAATCTTTATCATAATTGCCTCTGCATTCGATTATCACTGGTTTTAGTAATAACTTAATACCTAGATCTGAAAGTAGAAGTCTAGGAAATGGCCTGGTGGGCCGGATTTAGCCCCTGGGCCTTGACTTTGACACATGTGTCCTAAATTGTTCACTTCTGCCTTCTCCAAACTCTTCACCCTTTCGTGAATAACCCTGCTATTGTCTAAAAAAAAATACTATCCGTCTTCTGTTCTGTCTTGTAGACACTCACCAATGGTTCTTTGAGGTCTTCTTCTGAGTCGCTCGGGTGTCTATCGCTATGTTCACTCCCGGAAACCTCGACTCCTAGTATCTGTGTGTCCTTTACCTCTGCGGAGGACAAACACAAAAGGAGTTATTGGAGCAGACAGAGAAGGAAAAATCAGCAACTATGCAAGTGAGACATCTATGAAACCTGATATCCTGATGAAATGGTAGATCACGAGGAATAGAGAACTGATGAAAGGACAGCAGAACAAGAACTATGTTATGGGTGTGAGAAGAGAAAGACAAACAAACCTCTTAAAAAGATTTCAACACATTATATTATACTAAAACACAAGAGTCGGGGAAAAAAAAATCTTTGGAGCGAGACTCAAACTTCAGAGATGTTTGGAGAAACTTAAGACAAGTCAGTGAGAGATGGAGATGACCTTTGAAGAGGTCATCCAAGAAACTTTCAATCTCCAAAAATGTAGACAAGACCAAAAAAAGGACAAAAAGTGGAGATCAGTGAGACACTTAACATAAGAAAACACCACGAATAGCTCTTAGAAGAGTCATTAGAAGATGATGGCCAAGTAGACAGAAGAAGAAGGCTTTGGATATACAAAAATCAACCGTTACCTTTCCGCGGTCGCCGGCAGCAAAGAACGCAGATGGTCACCATTACAAAGAGACAGAGCGTCCCCAAACCCAAAGCGATCAGCAGGAGCATCATAGGCAAAGTAGCTGGAAGAGAAATATAGACCTCTTATGCGTTGCTCTCCAAGATGGTGACTTGTCAATGGCCAGGTAAACGTGGAGGAAGATGTTATTCCGACACTCAAGCGTAGGGCAAATGAATGATCGCTCACCTTCCTCTCTCAGGGAGATAATCACGGAATCCTCTCCAAACTGATTTATGGCGGTGCAGTTGTACTGAATCATATAATCTGAAGGCTCTGTTCCATCAATAATAAGGAAAGAGACAGCATCGTTTTTTGTCACCCTTGTCTCCACCGAGAAGCGCCCCAAAGAGCCTTCATCTAGGCTGTTATGGTCCCAAGTCCAGACCTAAAGGAACACAAAAAAATGTGTGAAGGCAAATTGAATTTCCAGAACGGGTACAAAAGTATTATTTTTTAATTGTAGAAGTTTGACTTTCTATTCATCAGGTGTTATTAGAGTAGAAAGAGCTATGGAACGCTCAAGCCCCTTGCTGGGAAAAACAACGTTAATTGCAAAGAATGTCTATATAAAGGTCTTTGAAAGGTGACCTTTTATCTTTGTGGAACCTCTGAAGCTGAGTAACGTGTACTTACAATTCTATCAGGTATTGGTGTGGTTTCCACAAGACACTCCAGTCGTGCTTTTCCTCCAAGGACACTTTCATAGCTTATTTCACTTGTGATGACAGGTGGCCCTGACAACAAAGAAGACGCAAGGTCAATTTAGAGTACTAGCAGGCCGTGAGATGTTGTTCTTTATAATATTCAATGCAATACAAACGGAGGAAAATTTATAATCTACCTATTGTCTATAGATGGAGAGGCAGAGGGGATAAAGAGACGAGAGGATTCATACAAGTATTAAAACCATTCCAGCCATTTACTGACCACAGTATGTTTGTGGCATGGTAACAGAAGGATGGATTGGATCAATTTGTTCCAACCATTAATAAAAGAACATTGAGACCTCTGCCATGTCTATGTATTTGAACAGCAATGGCTTGTCTTGCAATAGGTGGTGGTTCTTATTACCTCTCACAGTTAGAGTTACTTCTTTCTCCATGGTTCCAATACGTGGGACGATGGCTTTGCAAACATAGGTTCCTGCATCTTCCCGGCTCACCTTGTTTAGCGACAGAGTGTTGCCGTTACTCAGCACCTGAGAGATGGTGAGAAAGAAAAAAACTTAGGCTTAGATAGAAAGAGCTATGGTGGACATGAGGATTGAAAGAGCTACAGTGGACATGAGGATTGAAAGAGCTATGGTGGACATGAGGATTGAAAAAGTTATGGTGGACATGAGGATTGAAAAAGTTATGGTGGACATGAAGATTGAAAGAGCTATGGTGGACATGAGGATTGAATAATCTATGGTGGACATAAGGATTGAAAGAGCTATGGTGGACATGAGGATTGAAAAAGTTATGGTGGACATGAGGATTGAAAGAGCTACGGTGGGCATGAGGATTGAATAAACTATGGTGGACATGAGCATTGAAAGAGCTACGGTGGGCATGAGGAATGAAAGAGCTATGGTGGACATGTGGATTGAAAGAGCTATGGTGGACATGAGGATTGAATAATCTATGGTGGACATAAGGATTGAAAGAGCTATGGTGGACATGAGGATTGAAAAAGTTATGGTGGACATGAGGATTGAAAGAGCTACGGTGGGCATGAGGATTGAATAAACTATGGTGGACATGAGCATTGAAAGAGCTACGGTGGGCATGAGGAATGAAAGAGTGACCTTTTATCTTTGTGGAACCTCTGAAGCTGAGTAACGTGTACTTACAATTCTATCAGGTATTGGTGTGGTTTCCACAAGACACTCCAGTCGTGCTTTTCCTCCAAGGACACTTTCATAGCTTATTTCACTTGTGATGACAGGTGGCCCTGACAACAAAGAAGACGCAAGGTCAATTTAGAGTACTAGCAGGCCGTGAGATGTTGTTCTTTATAATATTCAATGCAATACAAACGGAGGAAAATTTATAATCTACCTATTGTCTATAGATGGAGAGGCAGAGGGGATAAAGAGACGAGAGGATTCATACAAGTATTAAAACCATTCCAGCCATTTACTGACCACAGTATGTTTGTGGCATGGTAACAGAAGGATGGATTGGATCAATTTGTTCCAACCATTAATAAAAGAACATTGAGACCTCTGCCATGTCTATGTATTTGAACAGCAATGGCTTGTCTTGCAATAGGTGGTGGTTCTTATTACCTCTCACAGTTAGAGTTACTTCTTTCTCCATGGTTCCAATACGTGGGACGATGGCTTTGCAAACATAGGTTCCTGCATCTTCCCGGCTCACCTTGTTTAGCGACAGAGTGTTGCCGTTACTCAGCACCTGAGAGATGGTGAGAAAGAAAAAAACTTAGGCTTAGATAGAAAGAGCTATGGTGGACATGAGGATTGAAAGAGCTACAGTGGACATGAGGATTGAAAGAGCTATGGTGGACATGAGGATTGAAAAAGTTATGGTGGACATGAGGATTGAAAAAGTTATGGTGGACATGAAGATTGAAAGAGCTATGGTGGACATGAGGATTGAATAATCTATGGTGGACATAAGGATTGAAAGAGCTATGGTGGACATGAGGATTGAAAAAGTTATGGTGGACATGAGGATTGAAAGAGCTACGGTGGGCATGAGGATTGAATAAACTATGGTGGACATGAGCATTGAAAGAGCTACGGTGGGCATGAGGAATGAAAGAGCTATGGTGGACATGTGGATTGAAAGAGCTATGGTGGACATGAGGATTGAATAATCTATGGTGGACATAAGGATTGAAAGAGCTATGGTGGACATGAGGATTGAAAAAGTTATGGTGGACATGAGGATTGAAAGAGCTACGGTGGGCATGAGGATTGAATAAACTATGGTGGACATGAGCATTGAAAGAGCTACGGTGGGCATGAGGAATGAAAGAGCTATGGTGGACATGAGGATTGAAAGATCTATGGTGGACATGTGGATTGAAAGAGCTATGGTGGACATGAGGATTGAAAGATCTATGGTGGACATGGGGATTGAAAGAGCTATGGTGGACATGACAAATTTTGACAAATAGAAGCTCAGTTTATACTTTCATAAGGAAACAATGATACAATTATTAGCAGAAACTTTTGTCTCACCTCCGAGGAGCCCTTCTTATTCCAGAACTGAGTTGGTGTTGGATTGCCGGTCCATCCGCAAAAAAAGGATGCATCTCCACCAACATCTACCATCATTGGACGCGGTTCTGTCAGGAGACGTGGCCCAACTGTTGGGGAGAAATGAAGGATCGAGGGTAAGTTTGATTGATTTCAGTGTGATTCAATGATACACACTCCCAAACTTCGGCTAAGGGAACTTACACAAAACATTCACAGCCGTGCTAACGTTGCTGCTTCCGACGCTGTTGGAGACCTCACAGGACACAGGAGCGGTGAAGAAAGTGTGGTCCACGGTTGCGTGGTAGCGGTCTCCTGAGACGGAAATTGGAACTCCTCCCTTTGCCCACCTGAGGGATTAAAACAACGGGGTTTTAAAGATTACTCTAAGGGAAACAGCTACATGCCATTGACAGACCATTTTATGTGTCACAATATTCCTAACAATGTCCAGTCACTGCTGTGATTTAAACACCGAAATGGTGACGCCATTATTGAAGGCTTTCCATCTCAGAGTCACCTTCTAAGTTAAAGCTTTCTTATTGGGTTATGAATGATTAATACATCAGCAGTGAGGTTCTCCTAGTACTCTCCTTCTATTGAAGGCTTTTTCCCAACCCCTCATCTGAGTACCACAGCAAGTCATTACATCTTGCCATTTTCCACATTTTGGGAAGCTCACATCATCCACAGGTTGGGCTCCAACACCTCACTATTGATTACTACTACTCTGTCTACCACACCTCTTATGTTATACCGAGAGCCAGATTAACATAGGGGCTACTGGAGCATCAACTCGAGGCCCACCACTGAAAATAAGCTCAACTGGCCTGGATTGCCTTGTTTTTGCCTGATAGCAATCCGGGCCAGCAGGGCCGAACACAAATCAAGTAGCCTCTGCTGCTACTGTCCGACCAACCAACAGCACTAAGCCCATGATGCTCTTAATCCGGCCCTGGTTAACTGTTTTTCAATTGCCCCTGCATGGGCAACACCGCTGTTATACCTTACTTAGAAGATGTATATCTTGACATCGGGCTTTGTAGGAGTGCAAACCAAGCTACCTCTCATTTTAGGGGTTTCATGGTCAATACTAGATACATAGTAAGAAAAAAAACTGAACCCACCTGTAAGTGGTCACCTCCGGGTTGGACACGGCACTGCACAGAAAAGTCACAGGGCCCCCTTCTGACACGGTGGGGGGGTTCACAGACAGCGTCACCTTGGGGGCATCTAAAAAAAAAGTGAGAAGAAACAGTAAAAACTACAATTCCAAAAGGAGATTTACTGACCCGGACCTGAAGGGTTCAAAGTCATATTTCCCAAGCCAAGCTCGGGATTGTGGACACTCACATTGCACGCTCAGCGTCACCGATCTCTCTCGCCCCTCAGGCAGCGCGGAGTTCCTAACGTGGCACGTGTAGCTGGATTCCGTATCAGCAAAACTCGGCGTAATTAGGAGACTGCCGACAGCGTCCTCGCTCTTGCCGTCCGATAACAAGTGCTGGAAGAGACAACGGCGGGAGAAATTGGTCAGATTGAACGCACGCTCGTGAATTTACTTGTGAAGATGGGCGATGGGTCAAGGCCGAACCTTGGAGTAAATGGCTCCGTGCAGTTGCTTGCCGTCACGGTACCAAAGGATCTCGGCCGCCGGTTTTGCCGCAGGGGCCAGACAGGTGAGGTTGTAGGGGGTGTCCAGCAGCACGTTAAGTACGGGAGCTCCTCGTATCAAAGGGTCTCCAGGAGGAACTGAAAGAAAGATCGAAGGTTAGGGAATCCTGAAAGAACCGAGTGTCCAATCTCTTTGGAATCTCCTGACCATCCACACTACCATCTGATCACAGAATTTCCATACAATCTTTTCTCTATTCACCAAAACTATGTAATGGGAGGACCAGACCAGAGTCCACATTCCATTTCTATCCAAAGAGGCGGAGCCTCAGACAGCATCATTGTAGGTGAATGGTAAGCAGATTATACAATCAGATCAGGACATTAGTGGCCAACCTCAGCTTACCACCTACTGCCATTACTATCTTCCTGATACTGTCACTACAACCACCCTGTCCTCCCTGATACTGTCACTACAAACACCCTGTCCTCCCTGATACTGTCACTACAACCACCCTGTCCTCCCTGATACTGTCAACACTACCAGACTGGGGGACTCTGAGGTGGGTGGACAATGTGGTCAGTAGGTCATATACAGGATGTCACAGCACCGTTTTACTTCTGCGTGATAGAGCCAAATTACATGTAGCTTGTTGTGCGCCCCTCACATGTCCTGTTACTCACCCAGCACAGACAGGTGCGCCCGCTGCGATCTCAGGGCCGCCTGCGTTGCCTGACATTCGTAGATGGCATCGTCAACCAGCTCCACATGATCAATTTGCAGGTTGTGTTCTCCCGAAACCGGATCTCCAACGATGGAATAACGAGACCAACCTACAGGATCAAGAACAGGTCAGAACACTTCAACATGCAACGGCTTCTGAACTGTGAGATATCAGCTCATTTCTCTGATCACCTGATCATAAAAAGTGTCGTTGTTCAATGGTGGACACCAGAGGGTTAAACATCCCAACAGATTCCTCCTACCATCCCTGTGCTGAGTTCCCGGGTCTGTACACCCGCTGTGCCCATTATGAGGGGCTCCCACCATCCCTGTGCTGAGTTCCCGGGTCTGTACACCTGCTGTGCCCACTATGAGGGGCTCTTACCATCCCTGTGCTGAGTTCCCGGGTCTGTACACCTGCTGTGCCCACTATGAGGGGCTCTTACCATCCCTGTGCTGAGTTCCCGGGTCTGTACACCTGCTGTGCCCACTATGAGGGGCTCTTACCATCCCTGTGCTGAGTTCCCGGGTCTGTACACCTGCTGTGCCCACTATGAGGGGCTCTTACCATCCCTGTGCTGAGTTCCCGGGTCTGTACACCTGCTGTGCCCACTATGAGGGGCTCTTACCATCCCTGTGCTGAGTTCCCGGGTCTGTACACCTGCTGTGCCCACTATGAGGGGCTCTTACCATCCCTGTGCTGAGTTCCCGGGTCTGTACACCTGCTGTGCCCACTATGAGGGGCTCTTACCATCCCTGTGCTGAGTTCCCGGGTCTGTACACCTGCTGTGCCCACTATGAGGGGCTCTTACCATCCCTGTGCTGAGTTCCCGGGTCTGTACACCTGCTGTGCCCACTATGAGGGGCTCTTACCATCCCTGTGCTGAGTTCCCGGGTCTGTACACCTGCTGTGCCCACTATGAGGGGCTCTTACCATCCCTGTGCTGAGTTCCCGGGTCTGTACACCTGCTGTGCCCACTATGAGGGGCTCTTACCATCCCTGTGCTGAGTTCCCGGGTCTGTACACCTGCTGTGCCCACTATGAGGGGCTCCCACCATCCACAACACATTAAAGAACTTTGAACATTTTTTTTTACCTGGAAGATCTCGCTCCGCCCCCAGCGCCAAACCATCCATGGTCCATTGCACGGTCCCTCGGTAGCCGACCACAACGCAGGGGAGAGTCACTGACTTGCCGGCGACGACCACCTGATCAGACGGCTGCTGTGCGAAGTGGGCTGAGAAACCTGTCGGGATTGGAGAGAGAGGTGATTGAGTTTCACGCCCGGTGGCTATGGGGGGGTCAGAGGTCAGCGATCAGCTGGCTGCTCTGTGTATACCATATGGTATATAGATATGTTTCTGGGCTTTGACAGCTCCCTGTATCGTGTTATTGGCCTCCGGCGCCCAGCTGTCAGGCGCCCGGCGTCAGAAATATTACGACTTCCATCTCACCTTTATTCTCTCCGTCACCAAATCTAATATTTATAACCAAATGGAGCGGCTGCATTAAATGTCTCCTTTCACGTACTTAGTTGTCACCTCGCATCTGTGTTGGGAATGTGTGGAGACTGCAGCCTGCTGCCAAGGGTTAAAGAGAACCTGTCATAGGACTAGAGATGTATATGTGAATGTACAGATGTGTAAACTTTCAGCGCTCTATAAATACAGTACCTGCAACATAAACCAGAGGAGATCCTGCCTATGAAATGATCACATCTGGCTGGAAGGATATTGGGCTTCCTGTCTAAACTGGCCCTAGTACGTGAGATAGGGGCAATAGATTGTAAGCTCCTTGGGCCAGGAAAGCAGAGAGAGAGAGAGGCAGCTGGAGGTTGGGGCAGACCATGAAGGGGGGGAGTAGGACCTGGCTTATTACAAGTGATCTTGGTGGCATTGCCCAAAGCAGGGCTAAATGTAGAAAAAAACTACCCGCCTGATGGCTGTGCAGCCCCTCTACTCCCTGCTGCCCCGAGGCCAGGCCTCGGTGGCCATGTGGGAAATCCGGCCCTGATTGTAAGCTCCTTTGGTCAGGGTCTGATGTGAATGTACAGTATGCAGAGATGTATAAAGTGTCAGCGCTCTGTAAATACCTGTAACATAAACCAGAGCAGATCCTGCCTATGAAATGGTCACATCTGGATGGAAGGATATTGGGTTCCCTGTGTAAACTGGCCCTAGTATGTGAGATGGGGCATTAGATTGTAAGCTCCCTGGGCCGGGGTCTGATGTGATTGTACAGTATGTAGAGATGTATAAACTGTCGGCGCTCTATAAATACCTGTAACATACATCAGAGGAGATCCTGCCTATGAAATGATCTGGCTGGAAGGATATTGGGTTTCCTGTATAAACTGGCCCTGGTATGTGTGATAGGGGCATTAGATTGCGAGCTCCTTGGGTCAGGAGAGCAGGGAGAGAGGCAGTTGGAGGTAGGGGCAGACCATGATCACTTGTACAAACCGAGTGGTGGCTTCCCCGCTCTACATTTAGCTGGCAGGATATTGGGTTTCCTGTCTAAACTGGCCCTAGTATGTGAGAAAGGGGCATTAGATTGTAAGCTCCTTGGGTCAGGATCTGATGTAAATGTACAGTATGTAGAGAGATGTATAAACTTTTGGTGCTCTATAAATACCTGTAACATACATCAGAGGAGATCCTGCCTATGAAATGATCACATCTGGCTGGCAGGATATTGGGTTTCCTGTATAAACTTGCCCTAGTATTTGTGATAGTGGCATTAGATTGTGAGCTCCTTGGGTCAGGAGAGAAGGGAGAGAGGCAGCTGGAGGTTGGGGCAGACCATGAATCGGACCTGGCTTATTACAAGTGATCTTGGTGGCATTGCGGAGATCACTTGTACAAACCGAGTGGTGGCTTCCCTGCTCTACATTTAGCTGGCAGGATATTGGGTTTCCTGTCTAAACTGGCCCTGGTATGTGAGAAAGGGGCATTAGATTGTAAGCTCCTTGGGTCAGGATCTGATGTGAATGTACAGTATGTAGGGCTGTATAAACGTTCGACACTCTATAAATAGCTGTATCATAAACCAGAGCAGATCCTGCCTATGAAATGATCACATCTGGCTGGCAGGATATTGGGTTTCCTGTCTAAACTGGCCCTGGTATGTGAGATAGGGGCATTAGATTGTAAGCTCCTTGGGTCAGGATCTGATATGAATGTACAGTATGTAGGGCTGTATAAACTTTTGGTGCTCTATAAATAGCTGTAACATAAACCAGAGGAGATCCGGCCTATGAAATGATCTGGCTGGAAGGATATTGGGTTTCCTGTCTAAACTGGCCCTGGTATGTGAGATAGGGGCATTAGATTGTAAGCTCCTTGGGTCAGGATCTGATGTAAATGTACAGTATGTAGAGCTGTATAAACTGTTGGCGCTCTATAAATACCTGTAACATACATCAGAGCAGATCCTGCCTATGAAATGGTCACATCCGGAATCTTCTCTGTTTACAAATACGATCTCCAAAAGGAAACAATGTAACAACAACGACTGACAATGTATCTTATATTGAGGATATAAAAGACACGTCTCGTTATCTGATCCCGCTCCCTATACTACACACGCAGGATATAAAGTCCCCCCCCCCGCATAAGCCACCTTCGTCGAGCTCTGGCCAATGTAACGCGCAATCATTTTGACTTTCCCGACAGCTCGGCAAAACATGACAAACCAGATTTCCAAACAGATATTTCCTCTCCTGTCTGCCTGTCTGCGGCCGCTATTGTTATCCGGCTGTCATTGTTGGCGGCTCCTGCTGCATCCTATCTCGTCTCTGTTTGCCGTGTAATTACTCAATCTCCCAAGTCAAACAGGCGTGTGCGCACGACTCGCCAATCTCTCCCAGATGCGGCGTTTCCGGTGAGAGGGAAAGGAACA
>NW_017308145.1:63672-70812 GCF_000935625.1 Nanorana parkeri | reverse complement strand
GCTTTTCCCGAAGGTGCGCGCGCTCGCCGCGCAAATCAAATGTGAGCCGAAGCGTGAAGTGCAGGTTGTGTGGCTTTTTTTTTGTTCTGCTTTAGCGAACCTGCTGAAAGCGAGGTGATAACGTTCGCCGGCGCTCGGGAGGTCCCCTCCCCTTTTAGATCGTAAGCTCTCAGGGGCAGGGCCCTCCTTACCATCTTGTCTTGAATTGTATTGTGATTGTAATGTCTTCCTTATATTGTACAGCGCTGCGCAAACTGTTGGCGCTATATAAATCCCGTATAATAATAATAATAATGACCTCCTGCGAACATATGCTGCCTCACAGCGACTGAGTGTGCACAACAGTGGCATGTAGCAGAGCACTGTGGTTCCTTTATATTCTGACGGAGAGCTTACCGTTACCATTAGCTACAGGCGCTGCGCTTCACCACTGAAATACCATACATACTGAGGGGAATTAATCAAAATCTGGAGCAGCTGTGTACGGCCACCAATCAGCTTCTCTCTTTCAGGTTCAAATCTTAACTGAACATACTGAAGAGAGATGCTGATTGGTTGCCCTGAAAAGCTGCTCCAGTTTTGATTAATTCCTCCCAATGCATCTTCCATCCAATCTGTATACATTGTTTCCTATTCTTAAGCCCTGATGAGGGGGGGGGTGTCAGTCTTTGGCCCCGAAACGCGTCGGATTTCCTGTATGATTCTTACCTGATTTTGCATTGGAATATACCATACGGAGCTTCAATCCCTGATCCATCTATGAGCTTTTTATTGTGGTCTGGTTTCTTATTTTGCAGATTTCCCCTCACTTCCTGTCTGGTCCCCCAGACAGGAAGTGAGGGGAATTCTCTCTAAGGGCTAGAAGCAAAACCTGACAGGGTCTAACCCTTACCCACTCCATCCAAAACAACTTTTTTTGTTGTTGCTATAGATACACTTTAAATGAAAAGTTTTGACGCACAGGGGCTTAGTGGTTAGCACTTCTGCCTACAGCACTGGGGGGGGGGGCAGTCCGAATCCCAGCCAGGTCACTATCTGCATGGAGTTTGCATGTTCTCCCAGCGCTGGTGTGGGTTTCCTCCGGGTACTCCTGTGTCCTCCTACACTCCTAAGACATGCTAAAAGGCTAATTGGCACCTTTATGGACGTATGTGCGCATTCACATCAGTCCCCACCCTTGAGGAGCTTACAATCTAAGGTCCCTATCTACCTTAGATTTCCCTATCTACCTTAGATTGTAAGCTCCTCGGGGGCGGGGCCTGATGTGAATGCACACTGTGTTTATTGTCGGTGCTATGTAAATACCAATAATAGATAATGCTTTAAAGCCAGGGGTCGGCAAACCTCGGCCCTCCAGATGTTGAGGAACTACAAGTCCCACGAGGCATTGCAGGACTCTGAAAGCCAGAGTCATGGTGGGATTTGTATTTCCACCCCAGCTGGAGTACCGAGGTTGCCCACCCCCGCTTTAAAAGAATCCTTAAACACAGTTCACGAGTCTCATTTGAAACGTAATTCTGCGTCTTGCTTTCCCATTGAGGAAGATTGTGATTTGCAGCTCATTACCTTCCAGTGAAGGAGCTGAGGGCTGCGCGAAGTCCCGAGACCGAATCTGAGATCAGCCGCACCGAGAGGGACCGGTCGGTCGCCATGGGGGCAGAGCTGCCGTCAGATACCCCCCTCCCCCTTCTGTATAACAGCCCATCCTCCGACATTGCGGGCTCGGGCGCAGCTGACTGTTCGCGCTTTGTGGCGGTTTTCCGCTCGGATGACAAGAAGTTTCCATCGCGCTGACGCTGCAACCAAACGCAGCAGATTTTTGCTGCTTCAAAACTCTCGTCGCTCCTCGTTAATCATCTGCCGTCTGATCACTGCAACGGACGCAGGAAAGAGAAATGCTGCCTCTCACATCAAAAACATAGATATATATTATTTAAAGGGACGGTACGCAGCAGCTTTTCTGCTGGTTGGTTGCCGTGGGTGAGTGCACCTTGCTCGCACTTGCCACCCAATCTCCTGGAATAGGGAAGCGCAAATCCTCAATTTAAAAAAACGCGCGTCAATGTGCATCAATGATGCACCAAGGCAACACACGAAGCATGACGATGCCTACAAAAAATATGCACCCCAGCACGCACGCACATTGATCTTTATGTCATATGTCATGGACCGAGAGGCCGACAGTGTCAGGAGAGAGGAGGGGACCCGGCAGCATACCTCATCCCGCCGGGTGAACGCCCCGTCCTCTCTCTACCGGCGTCCATCATCAAGATGGCCGCTGGCAGGCGTCAGTCAGATGGGCACGCATGCGCGATGACGTCATCGAGCATGCGCGAGGTGATGCGCACGTGCGTTGACGACACAGCAGGGTGTGACACCCGGCCTCGGGACGCCCCTGACCTTTACCTCTCCTCTTTTCCACCACATAGTAGGGAGGCATCCTGTTGTCCACAGAGATAACTGGCGACAGTGTCACCGGGGGCGTCCCGAGGCCCGGATACCGGGTGACGCCCCGCCGTGACCTCATCGCGCATGCGCAGCCATCTTATTGATACCTGCCGACAGAGAGAGGAGGGGACGTTTACCCGGCGGGATGAGGTATGCTACTGGGTCTCCTCCTCTCTCCTGACACTGTTGGGCTCTCAGTCCATGACCGAGTGCCCGACTTTTCAGAGGGGGTGACACCAAAATGACTGTCAGTCATTTTGGTGTCACCCCCCTTCAATGGTGGCACCCGGGTGCGGGCCGCACCCCCTTTCTGACACCACTGACTGGGAAAAGTGTCACCAGGGGTGTCCAAAGGCCGGGGGTCACCCGGAGCGGATACCGGGTGACACCCCTCCGTGACGTCACCACGCGCATGCGCGATGACGTCATGGCGCATGCGAGGCCATCATATTGACGCCTGCCGGCAGCCATCTTGGTGGTGGACGCCAACAGAGAGAGGAGGGGCTGTTCACCCGGCGGGATGAGGTATGCCGCTGGGTCTCCTCCTCTCTCCTGAAACTGTTGGGCTCTCAGGCCATGACCGAGTGACAGGCCGCCCCCCCCCCCCCGTGACGCCACTGAGTGTCACTGATAACACAGGAAGTTCTCAGCAGCCACGATTTCCGGCAGGATCAGCAGCTACTCTTTGCACTTGTTGAACGAAGCGCTTTCAATGGAATATTTAACAGACTAAAAGGGAACAAATACGAGGACGTTCACTGTTTGGGTGTACATCCCCTTTAAATGATGTGACCCAATAGCTGCCAGATTTGTTCCACTCGTCTTACATCCAAAAAACACAAAAATATCTGACCGTTGGGTTTCGAGGAGCCCCAAACTTTTTTTTCTTTCTCTTTTTTTGTGCCGAGATCTTGAAAGAGTGAAAGGAAGGACGTCAACGTCTGTCTGAGCTGCTTGTCCCCATATGATTAATGTCTCCCCCTCTAAGAAAACAGACAATCGCAGTCATCCATCCATTGAAAGGGTTCCCCCCTCCCTGTGTGTGTGGGGGGGTCCGGCCCCTTTGTGCGGGTTTGTCTCTGTGTTCCCGGGCTGCCTCTTAAGCCCCCTTCCTGTCCCCTGAGTAGCCTTAACAGATTTTTAAAAGCTGTTTTTGCAGAGTTAATCTACTTTACCCCTTTTCATGCTTTCTGCGCCTTTGTGTCCGCTGACAGCGTGAAAGTTGGTGGGGGTGAATGAGCACCGAGGGAGGAAGGGGGGGCCGTGGCAGGCCCCTAATCTCTTATTCTACAGAAGAAAAGCCCCCATGGGGTGAGAAAAAAAAAAAGGAGGCCCTTAACCCCAGATCTGTTGGAGATAAGAGAGTGGATTGGCAGAACACTGGACAATTTGGTAAAATGTTGGAAAGATACGGCACAATAAGATTGACTGATGTGTGAAATGGCGAAGAGATATTCACCCGCTGTTGGGCAAGTATTCAGAATGTCAGGTAGCCACCAGGATTTCCGGCAAGATTGGGTCTCCTTGTGCCATAACGAGCACTTCTGACTTCCTCAGGGGCTCATTACCACCCAATTATAATTAGATTAAAAGAGTCCGCAGAACACTGGACCTAACCTCAGATCTGATCCGCAGAACACTGGTCCTAACCCTATTTCTGGTCCGCAGAACACTGATCCTAACCCAGATCTGGTCTGCAGAACACTAGTCCTAAACCCAGGACTGGTTCTAACCCCGGATCTGGTCTGCAGAACACTGGTCCTAACCCTGAATCCAGTCTGCAGAACACTGGTTCTAACCACAGGTCTGGTTGCAGAACACTGGTCCTAACCTCAGATCTGGTCCGCAGAACACTGGTCCTAACCTCGGATCTGGTCCGCAGAACACTGGTCCTAACCTCAGATCTGACCTGCAGAACACTGGTCCTAACCTCAGATCTGGCCTGCAGAACACTGGTCCTAACCTTAGATCTGGCCTGCAGAACACTGGTCCTAACCTCAGATCTGGTCCGCAGAACACTGGTCCTAACCACAGATCTGACCTGCAGAACACTGGTCCTAACGTCAGATCTGGTCCGCAGAACACTGGTCCTAACCTCAGATCTGGCCTGCAGAACACTGGTTATAACGACAGATCAGGTCCGCAGAACACTGGTCCTAACCTCAGATCTGGCCTGCAGAACACTGGTTATAACGACAGATCAGGTCCGCAGAACACCATAACAAGTGCTTTTGATCGTCTTAGGTGATCATTACCATTTCATTTTAATTTGGTTGAAGAGACCCTAATTTTGCAAAATGCTGGAACTACCGCACAATGAGATGGGGACATATGTGAGAAGCCAAGAGATGTTCTCCTGCTGCTCGGCTAGTAATCAGAATGTCAGGTACCCACCATGATTGTCATCAAATGTAGGACTCCTTGTTCCATAACGAGCACTTTTGACTTCCCTAGGAGCTCATTATCACCCAATATCAATTTGATTGAAGAAAAGCCCCCCCCCCTCCCCCACCCCCGTCAGGTGAGAAAAGAGGCCATGACTCCAGACCTGCTGGAGATAACAGGGTGGATTGCCACAACACATGTTGCAAGATACTGCATAATGAGATGGAGAGATATGTGGGAAGCCAAGAGATGTTCTCCTGCCTGTGGGCAAGTATTCAGAGTGTTGGGTACAAACCATGATTCTCAGCACGTTGAAGCCTCCTTGCGACATAGCGAACACTTTTGACGGCCTTAGTCAGCAGATTTCAATTAGATTTTCCATGCATTTCCATTCCATCTTTGATTGACAGCTAGTTAGAGTGCCGGGTCCTCTCCATGGCTCTCGGGTCTGTTGCATGAGGTCTCCTTGTGCGATAATAGGCATCTCTGGCTCATTATCGCCCTTTAATAGATGGCTTTGGTCAATTCATGGCCAACCTTAAGGACAAACACGAAGGTCTTATGTTGGCTATACACGTGGAAACCTGATCATTGAGGGACCATTCAGACCTGCCCCTTCTTGTGTGCTGTGATACCGCAATGTGCTGGATCACAAAAGTGTGTTTCGGCCCTCAATTCATATTTAACTTTTCCAATGAAAGGGAATTGAACATAGAATACATTATTTTTGATGGGGCACCAATCACAGTGGCGGGTACCTGACATTCTTATTAGCCAGGGGAAGGTCCCCTTGTGTGATAACGAGCGCCTTTGATTGCTGCAGTTGCTTATTATCATAGGGGATCTACATTCATCCAATCAGATCGCTTCATTTATCAAATTGTGTTCTAGCAAAAAATCAATAAAAAAAAAAAGTCTCCTTAGCCCTTGATTGGGTATTCACTTAATTAGGCCAAGTACACATGGGCGGCAAAGGGGCGGTTATTGCGTTACTACCACCTCCCCGACCAGCTATCTACAAATAGGTCCGCCTAGGGCACGTCCTTGACACTTGCTTGGCAGTGCGGCCGATAAAACTCAGCATGTCACATTTAAAAGCCGGTGCCACTTGTTAAGTTCACCCATTAAAGTCAATGGGACCGCGCTGCAACCAAGTGCCAAATGCTTGCCATGCAGTTGCGGTATTCCAATAACAACCCCCCTTGGGATGGCCATTCCACCGCCTCTGAAAAGCGTTCCAGCGTGAATTGTTCTTCACAAGGGCGGTGAAGTCCATCACCTGTGTGAACGAGGCCCTTTACTAAGCCGGATGAACCTGAACAAATGCCCCTAAACTAGTTACTTAAAGTGGTGCGGGCGCCATCTTGGCGTATTTAGTACATTGGGGGCACTTGCTCAGGAGGTGTCCCTGGATTTCTGTGTTGCACTATGAACCATGGCCGTCGCTTCTGCGCTCTCCACATGAAATCAAAGCGGCGATCTCACCCTGCTCATTAGAGAGACCACTGCGGAGATATCAAGCTGTTCAGCGCTGAAGACAAAGTATTGTATTGAATTGCAAGCTCTTTGGTATTTCCCCCACTCCCCCCCCCTCTCTCCTCACACACAAATACACAAACACGCACCAGCTAGCAGCCTGTGGGGGGCTGAACTGTGTTAAGTGGAAGTTAATGCACCATATGGTGTGTTTAAGAGACAGTTTGTCTTGTGTTGCCTCTGATAAGTTTACTGGAGCGTGAGAGATCCCATTCACAGATATGGCGCCGGGGTCACGGGCCTTGGCGGGGGGAGGGTCCCGACAAATAAGTGGGCCATTCAGTGTGAGAATGGAGCCAGGCCGTTGTATGGGGGTCTGTGTACCCCCATGTAATACACCAGAGTTACACGGCCTGCCACCGAAATCACATTAACTCCCTACCGAGACACCTTTCTCCGCGCGTTTGTACATCGCCACGGTATAGGTTGCCGGTGAAGAGCCGACGCTAGCTGCCTGTGCTTTCCGGGGACGGTTTTATTCCTGGGGACAACCTTTTTCTCTCTACGAGTGCTTACATTGTATATTATAGATCAGCTTGATACATTGTCTTCATTTATCTACTGTGCACAGAACAACCCCCCCAGTGTAGTGCCTCTGCCACGTTTGTACATACATTTAGTTGTAGTTTGGTCGGAAGCCAATAAACGTGTCTGCCTGCCGCTGCCAAGTTGTTGTGGAGTCACAGCGACCCTTCGCATAATTCATAGCCGTTGGCTCTTAGAAAACCAAACTAGATTGCAAGACCTTCAAGGAAATTCATTGTAGGGCTC
>NW_017308145.1:59717-63648 GCF_000935625.1 Nanorana parkeri | reverse complement strand
CCCCCCCCAATAACCCACCCATAGGTTTATTGAGTGCGGGAGGGAAGCGGAGTGCTTGGATGAATCCTGTGCAAACTCCATGCTGATAGATCTCTGGTTGGAGCTGAGCCCAGGTTCCTGGCACAGAAAGTCAACCCGGCTAAGCATCTATCACACAGCTGATGGTAATGTTGATCCTTCAGGTCAGGATAATAGAAAGTCTTTGGGCTGCTGTTTTGTTGAATATTTTTTTCGACGCGCGTTGCAGTTGCCTGGAAGAGCGTGAAAACTTGTGCCCTTGTCACTCATTGACTGTCCCTCGGAAACCATGACCGGTGCAGCCAGTGGTGAGGCTTGAGATGGCCGTACGCATCTCCAATTTCTGCTGAATTGGTAGAAATTCGAGCTGTGGGTGGCCCCGTCAGCATTATCAGGCTTGACAAAAGTGGATTAAAAATAAAGACTGAGCCGGGTGGAAAATTATTGGTGGAATGGTGACTACATCCAGTCAGATGTGGTCACTGTTCGGGAATTCGGGCAGCTGCGGGTGCTGAATACAACAGGCGGCAGTGGAGATTCCTTTATCCATGCTGTTTAGTGGGGATGGGGGAATTGACCGATTGCCACACATTGAACAAGGGAACATGAAACGTGTATGGCCAGCTTAATGCCTGCAAAATGTTCATCTGGGGTTCCAGTGTATCCTCTCCCAATGTCTGTGTGGGGTTCCAATATATCTTCTACCCATGACTATGTGGAGCTGTCTACATAGGGCACCAATATACCTTCTCCCCATGTCTGAATAGAGGTTCTAGGATGTCTTCTCGCCATGTGAAAATAGGGTTCCTGTATATCTTCTACCCATAACTATGTGGGGTTCCAATATATCTTATCCGTATGTCTAAATAGGGTTCTGATATATCATATCCCCATGTCTACATATATATCATATCCCCATATCTTGTTGATTATGTGTTTCTACCCATTTCTACATGGAGCACCAATATATCTTCTTCCTATGTCAAAATTGGGATCTGATAAATCTTATTCCCATGTCTACGTGGAGCTTATAGATACCTTCTACCTATTTCTACATAGGAGGCCAATATACCTTCTCCCCATGTCTAAATAGGGTTTCTGTTTATCTTCTACCCATGTCTATGTGAAGCTCCTAGCTACCTTCTACCCGTTTCTACATGAGTCACCAATATATCTTCTCCCCATGTATGAATATGATTTCAGTATATCTTCTCCCCATGTATGAATATGATTTCAGTATATCTTCTCCCCATGTATGAATATGATTTCAGTATATCTTCTCCCCATGTATGAATATGATTTCAGTATATCTTCTCCCCATGTATGAATATGATTTCAGTATATCTTCTCCCCATGTATGAATATGATTTCAGTATATCTTCTCCCCATGTATGAATATGATTTCAGTATATCTTCTCCCCATGTTTACGTGAAGCTCCTAAATACTTTCTTCCCATATCTACATGGAGTTCCAATACATCTTCTCCTGATATCTGTGTGGGGTTTCAATATATTTTCTTCTCATGTCTACAAGGTGTTGCACTATATCTTGTTGTCATGTCTATGTGGAACAGTGATATATACTCTACCCAGGTCTATGTGGAGTTCCAGTAGTTCCTCTCTTCATGCCTATGTATTCCGCCATTATTTCTTCTTCCCTTTGATATCTTCTGCCCATGTCTATGTGGGGTTCCAGAATATTTTTCTCCTCATGTTTACATAGTGTTCCATTGTATCTTTTCTATTATATTTCCTCCCCATGTCTATGTAGGGGTTCCAATATATCTTCTCCCCATGTCTATGTGGGGTTCCAATATATCTTCTCCCCATGTCTATGTGGGGTTCCAATATATCTTCTCCCTATGTCTATGTGGGGTTCCAGTATATCCTCTCTTCATGTCCATGTATTCTTCCATTAAACCTTCTTCCCTTAGGTATCTTCTCCCCAGGTCTATGTGGGGTTCCAATATATTCTCTACTCATGTCTATGTATTCTTCCATTATGTGTTCTTCCCTTAGATATCTTCTCCCCGGGTCTTTGCGGGGTTCCAGTATTACCTCTCCTCATGTTTACATTGTATCTTCTTCTCTTAGATATCTTCTCCCCGGGTCTTTGCGGGGTTCCAGTATTACCTCTCCTCATGTTTACATTGTATCTTCTTCTCTTAGATATCTTCTCCCCGGGTCTTTGCGGGGTTCCAGTATTACCTCTCCTCATGTTTACATTGTATCTTCTTCTCTTAGATATCTTCTCCCCGGGTCTTTGCGGGGTTCCAGTATTACCTCTCCTCATGTTTACATTGTATCTTCTTCTCTTAGATATCTTCTCCCCGGGTCTTTGCGGGGTTCCAGTATTACCTCTCCTCATGTTTACATTGTATCTTCTTCCCTTAGATATCTTCTCCCCGGGTCTTTGCGGGGTTCCAGTATATCCTCTCCTCATGTTCACATTGTATCTTCTTCCCTATTATATCTCCCCCCCATGTCTATGTTGGATTTCATCCACAACCCCTATACACCCTATAAACATACTGGCCCCTCTGCTCTATGAAAAGCTCTACAGAATATAAATATATGAGATCCCCCCAATAACCCACCCATAGGTTTATTGAGTGCGGGAGGGAAGCGGAGTGCTTGGATGAATCCTGTGCAAACTCCATGCTGATAGATCTCTGGTTGGAGCTGAGCCCAGGTTCCTGGCACAGAAAGTCAACCCGGCTAAGCATCTATCACACAGCTGATGGTAATGTTGATCCTTCAGGTCAGGATAATAGAAAGTCTTTGGGCTGCTGTTTTGTTGAATATTTTTTTCGACGCGCGTTGCAGTTGCCTGGAAGAGCGTGAAAACTTGTGCCCTTGTCACTCATTGACTGTCCCTCGGAAACCATGACCGGTGCAGCCAGTGGTGAGGCTTGAGATGGCCGTACGCATCTCCAATTTCTGCTGAATTGGTAGAAATTCGAGCTGTGGGTGGCCCCGTCAGCATTATCAGGCTTGACAAAAGTGGATTAAAAATAAAGACTGAGCCGGGTGGAAAATTATTGGTGGAATGGTGACTACATCCAGTCAGATGTGGTCACTGTTCGGGAATTCGGGCAGCTGCGGGTGCTGAATACAACAGGCGGCAGTGGAGATTCCTTTATCCATGCTGTTTAGTGGGGATGGGGGAATTGACCGATTGCCACACATTGAACAAGGGAACATGAAACGTGTATGGCCAGCTTAATGCCTGCAAAATGTTCATCTGGGGTTCCAGTGTATCCTCTCCCAATGTCTGTGTGGGGTTCCAATATATCTTCTACCCATGACTATGTGGAGCTGTCTACATAGGGCACCAATATACCTTCTCCCCATGTCTGAATAGAGGTTCTAGGATGTCTTCTCGCCATGTGAAAATAGGGTTCCTGTATATCTTCTACCCATAACTATGTGGGGTTCCAATATATCTTATCCGTATGTCTAAATAGGGTTCTGATATATCATATCCCCATGTCTACATATATATCATATCCCCATATCTTGTTGATTATGTGTTTCTACCCATTTCTACATGGAGCACCAATATATCTTCTTCCTATGTCAAAATTGGGATCTGATAAATCTTATTCCCATGTCTACGTGGAGCTTATAGATACCTTCTACCTATTTCTACATAGGAGGCCAATATACCTTCTCCCCATGTCTAAATAGGGTTTCTGTTTATCTTCTACCCATGTCTATGTGAAGCTCCTAGCTACCTTCTACCCGTTTCTACATGAGTCACCAATATATCTTCTCCCCATGTATGAATATGATTTCAGTATATCTTCTCCCCATGTATGAATATGATTTCAGTATATCTTCTCCCCATGTATGAATATGATTTCAGTATATCTTCTCCCCATGTATGAATGTAGTTTCAGTATATCTTCTC
>NW_017308145.1:57439-59584 GCF_000935625.1 Nanorana parkeri | reverse complement strand
TATATCTTCTCCCCATGTATGAATATGATTTCAGTATATCTTCTCCCCATGTATGAATATGATTTCAGTATATCTTCTCCCCATGTATGAATATGATTTCAGTATATCTTCTCCCCATGTATGAATATGATTTCAGTATATCTTCTCCCCATGTATGAATATGATTTCAGTATATCTTCTCCCCATGTTTACGTGAAGCTCCTAAATACTTTCTTCCCATATCTACATGGAGTTCCAATACATCTTCTCCTGATATCTGTGTGGGGTTTCAATATATTTTCTTCTCATGTCTACAAGGTGTTGCACTATATCTTGTTGTCATGTCTATGTGGAACAGTGATATATACTCTACCCAGGTCTATGTGGAGTTCCAGTAGTTCCTCTCTTCATGCCTATGTATTCCGCCATTATTTCTTCTTCCCTTTGATATCTTCTGCCCATGTCTATGTGGGGTTCCAGAATATTTTTCTCCTCATGTTTACATAGTGTTCCATTGTATCTTTTCTATTATATTTCCTCCCCATGTCTATGTAGGGGTTCCAATATATCTTCTCCCCATGTCTATGTGGGGTTCCAATATATCTTCTCCCCATGTCTATGTGGGGTTCCAATATATCTTCTCCCCATGTCTATGTGGGGTTCCAATATATCTTCTCCCTATGTCTATGTGGGGTTCCAGTATATCCTCTCTTCATGTCCATGTATTCTTCCATTAAACCTTCTTCCCTTAGGTATCTTCTCCCCAGGTCTATGTGGGGTTCCAATATATTCTCTACTCATGTCTATGTATTCTTCCATTATGTGTTCTTCCCTTAGATATCTTCTCCCCGGGTCTTTGCGGGGTTCCAGTATTACCTCTCCTCATGTTTACATTGTATCTTCTTCTCTTAGATATCTTCTCCCCGGGTCTTTGCGGGGTTCCAGTATTACCTCTCCTCATGTTTACATTGTATCTTCTTCTCTTAGATATCTTCTCCCCGGGTCTTTGCGGGGTTCCAGTATTACCTCTCCTCATGTTTACATTGTATCTTCTTCCCTTAGATATCTTCTCCCCGGGTCTTTGCGGGGTTCCAGTATTACCTCTCCTCATGTTTACATTGTATCTTCTTCCCTTAGATATCTTCTCCCCGGGTCTTTGCGGGGTTCCAGTATATCCTCTCCTCATGTTCACATTGTATCTTCTTCCCTATTATATCTCCCCCCCATGTCTATGTTGGATTTCATCCACAACCCCTATACACCCTATAAACATACTGGCCCCTCTGCTCTATGAAAAGCTCTACAGAATATAAATATATGAGATATATACAGTATACACATTATAACTTCTGATCTCGCATACGAAGGGTAACGAGCGGATTGTATTCAATGTGATCACACGGGGAGAATATAATATTCGGCAGTCAGCGAGTGGCCGCTGCGTCCACTTTATGTAGTATTTATGGAAACGTCTCTCCATCGACTCGGCCCCAGTAATTGCTCAGTGATTACAATAATCAATGTCTTATTATCCCGGCGATTTCTATCTAAGTTTCAGTTTATCTTAATTACAGTATAACTAATGATCTGCATCATCAGCACATGATTCACTCTAACTGGATGAAGCAAAGCAATGACCTATGGAATGCCGACGTCGTGCGCCTTTCATAATACTGTGTGTGTCATCTACACGGCTCTGTTCAATATTATCCAGGAGTACCGCGGATATCACCGAGAACCACCGAACGATTCATTCCCATTCCAGGACTGGACACCCTCACATACCATGTGTCTGTGCCGCGCTCACCGAATGGGGTCATATGTGACACACATCGAAGGGGCGGGGTGGAAAATCTTTCTTCAGTGAACAAAATTCTAACGGTGAATGTGGTTTGTGCGTCCGAGAAGCTCCGCTCATTTCCAAAATCGAACGGCAAAACCAAATAACATTTCTAACGGCGGCGTCATTAAATGTTCTGATTTTTCTTAAAACGGTTTGTACGGAAATCAACTAGCGTACGGCCCGCTTTTTATTCCCTTGGGGCCTGATTGGGTCCATTTTTATTTCTGCTTGGAGTGGGGCTTTTACAAAACATAATCAATCTATCTATCTATCTATCTATCTATCTATCTATCTATCTATCTATCTATCTATCTATCTATCCA
>NW_017308145.1:55697-57260 GCF_000935625.1 Nanorana parkeri | reverse complement strand
TATATATAAAAACCTCAATGTTTAACACCAAAACGAAGTGCCCAGTTGTCAAATTAGGTAGATGAGCGTTGACCACATGACCCTGTTTGGGGGGGCTCTGGGGTTCGGTACGGTAGAAAGAGCCCCATTTAGACCTAGCCTGCTAGAGAGACGGAGTGCAGAAACCCCCTCCCACCTCGCTCCTTATCTTTCCATTCAGAGCTGTGATCCGCCGGGGGATTACGCCGCGCTCCATGCAGACTTGAGTGGTTACACTTAAAGAGAATTCAGAATTACAGTGAAGAGTCAATAGGATTTCAGAAGCTTCTTCCGTGTGAATAAAAAAAAAAACCCCTTTTATTTATTTTCAGACCGAGGAGTGCGAAAGGGGTGGAGGTGTTGGGGAGGTGTTGGGGAGGTGTCGGGGGGGTCGCGGCGGTTGGGGTCCCCGATACGAAGGAGTGATTATAACCACCGCCAGGCGAAGTCACCCACATACCACATCTCCATCCATCTCGTCTCCGCCTCACTTAAACCCGAGCAAACCTCTTCACACGTTTTATAATTAGAAGCCGCGTCTCTTCCCGCGGTGGAGTGTTGCTATGCGCGAGAGCGCTTGTCTTGCCTTTGACCCTTCCTGTAGATTATGGACCGCGAGCTCGCATAATGAATAATTATAAGTAGCTTTATGATAGAAGAGCGCGCTCCGTCCTTGGGAGCCGCTGCGAGCTCAATTAGGCGTCGGAGGTGCGAGACCTCAATCAACGTCATTTGTACAGCCGCGGCCGTGATTGGCAGGAGCGCCGGCTTTATACCTGGGCGCAGAGCTGGGGAGGGGGGGGAGGGGAAGGCTGAAAAGCCGGCAGGGTTGCATTGAAAATCACTGGACCTGTACCCGGGTATATTTTTCGCGCCATAGAATGCGTCAACGCCGCCCACCTGCTTTTCTCTCCGGAAGGACGGAGCCCTCTATGTTCAGGCATCATCCAGGGGTTTACCATCTACTTCCTGGACTGAGATGCCGGCTCAGAGATGGCACGGGCATGTAAATCCTGGTGCCGGTGCAGTTCTTTTGGCGGTGTTCACAGACAGACACAGATCAGCCCATGCTGCAGCTTCTCACCATGTGACTAAGGATGGGCTCGGGCGTGTTCGCAGCTCCACGTGGCGAGCCCGCCAGGAAGCTGACAGCGCCAATCACAGGCACTGAGACATTTGCCCATCTCTGCAGCTGCGGGCCGGGAAAATGTCTCAGTACCTGTGATTGGCGCTGCGGCGCTGTCAGTTTCCTGGCGGGCTCGGCACTTGGAGCTGCGAACACGCCCGAGCCCATCCTTACACGTGACTGGGTACAAAGTTACAATGTACAGTCTGGGTGGGGAATGGGCGGAGCTAGGAACCTGGGAACACACTAGAGCCCGGCGGTGCAAAGGTTTGCCACCTTGTTGGACAATCTCCGCATATGAGTGCTCCTGACCTCAGGGCCTGGAGGGGTCAATGGCCAGATCCTACGCTGTGAATTGAACTGGGTCCTCGAATTGAGGGGGGGGGAGGGGTAATTTGTTTCGAATTCAGGGGATAAAG
>NW_017308145.1:54778-55679 GCF_000935625.1 Nanorana parkeri | reverse complement strand
CTCCACCTGCCGATGAAAGGCCGGTGCCGCTCCTTATCATGTCTGGTGTCCCCTGTCACGATGACAGACAAACATGTCTGCAATGTGCCCCCCCCGGCCCGCCCCCGCTATCTCCCAAACGGCGAGGTGTCGGCGTCGTGAAGCCATCCGGAGCACCTTTGCGGATGGCGTCAGGGAGAATTCTATTTGAGGAACGAGCGATAAGAACGCCATTGTGGGCGTTTAACCCTTCGCGGTCAGACATGCCACGGCCGTAGACGTAAAGCTGGCCACAAATGTTACAATCTGATTATACAATCTACTGACGGCTATGCGGAATGCCCTGTGCAGCGTCCCCCTGATTGGATGCAGATTGAACCCAATGTCAGGAAGAGACCCCCCCAAAATCAGCTTGTTGGCTGCGCTGTAGGGGAGCAATCAACCAGGCCGAGATTACCGCCATTGGCAACCCCTCCCCCCATTTATGTGGATGGTACGGCCTGCACACACTTTACAATCTGATTGTACAATCTCCTTAGGACATACCAATAGCTATATAGGGCCCGTCTGATTGGGAATAACTTTAACCTTAAGACTTTTTAAATGTTAAAATTTCCCCACAATTGCCCCATGTGTGGCCAACATTTGGAGGCGGGCCTTAAACGTGCCAATCGAGGACCCAGTTCAACGCTCAGGGTAGGATCTGGCCATTTACCCTCTAGAATCAGCAGCACTCATGTGCGGAAGTTGTCCAGCACGGCGGCCAATCTTTGCACCGCGGGCTCGACAGAAACAGAAGACGACGCTCGCTCCTCCTGGGCTCGTTGGCCGACTCACGAGAAGGCTGCTGAGCATGCTGGGAGTTGTAGTTCAGCAGCACAAGCTGACGTTATAGCAGCGGGCTGAGACTTGTAGTACCACC
>NW_017308145.1:54133-54649 GCF_000935625.1 Nanorana parkeri | reverse complement strand
TTGTGGTCCCCCCCCCAGACCCCCCCCCCCCCTTTGTAGACAAAGACTCGTCCCCTTGCCCATCAACGCATCTCAATCTGGGCTCACGGCTACCAATCAGCATTCACTTTAATTTAGAACAATACAAGATGGATTCTGATTGGCTGCCATGGGTAGCGCACTCTGCATCTTGCGCCGCTTTGTTGAACGAGGCCGACCGCGTCCGTGATCCTTGGGCTCCAATGGCACCTCGCTGAGTCAGAGGTCAGTTGCGACAACTTTCCAGAACGCCGGAGAATTTCTCTATTGAAGTGTAACCAATCAGAATGTAACCAATCGTATGTAACCAATCGGAATGTAACCAATCGTATGTAACCAATCGTATGTAACCAATCAATCAGAATGTAACCAATCGTATGTAACCAATCGGAATGTAACCAATCGTATGTAACCAATCGTATGTAACCAATCAATCAGAATGTAACCAATCGTATGTAACCAATTGAAATGTAACCAATCAATCAGAATGTAACCAAT